>NC_142794.1:96875145-97092645 GCF_049724085.1 Artemia sp. Qi Xiang Cuo | reverse complement strand
ATGGAGCTCTCTAGTTTTCTTTAAAAAATCTGTTTTGTGGATAAGGTTTTTTAAATTAATAAAAAAACACGGGCAGTTACCGGCAGGCAGTGTTTCCATTCTAGGGATTTTCCCCGTATAATGGGGATTTTTGAGGTCTGTTAGGGGCAAACTTTTTCATAAAGGGATTTGGGGATTCTTAGGGGTTTTTACAAGTCTTCTGGATTTGTTAATGAATTTCTAGTTTTTTTTTAAATCTAGTGATTTTTCAAGATATAACGCATAGATTCATTCACCTCCCAATATGTGCCAAATTAGCCTTTTGAAACTTCCGATATCGCATCATATCTGATATATAAAAACTTCAGAGCGTTATCATCAAAATGACAGGCAAATCTTAAATCGCAAAATTGCAAATATGTTCTATATTTCCTATTTCATAACGTTTTCTCAGGTCAATTTTTTCTTCATATTTAATGTTTTTTACTCTCTTTTATCTATAAGTTCCAAAAGATATTTCATTGGAATCATTAGAAAAAAAGAATACATTACATATAATTTTCTGAATCAAAAGGGAAATTATTGAAAAGAAAATAGGACTTAATGCTTTTCATAATAAGATTTATAATATAACTAAATAGGTTAAATCAATTATACTTTAACGATTGAAGTCGTTAGGGAGTAAGGGGGCAGGGGCGTCGTATCAAGGTGGGGGCCAGCTGCCACCAATAATTTGGAAAAAATAAGCATTATATAGCCCATGACCTTTGACTATCAGTAGTAAGGCAATAGGGAATCCAGCCAGTGATTGTGTAATATGCCTTACCACGGGTCAGTCATCTATGGATCCAGCCAGTGATTGCGTAATATGCCTTATCAGGGTCATTTGCCTATTACAATGAACTCTACATGGCTTGGCAGACATTTTTTCTATTATGACATTGATTTTTTGTGTGTCAGTCGATTAGAGAAAGTTGGTGGTTAGTCCAATATAATAACTTGATTGGTCAGTTTTCTAAAAAAACTTGCCAAGCTATAATGTACTCAATTAAAAAAAAAAAACGTCGTTATTGCGAGAGGCTTACTCAATTTACATCTTAGTGTTAACTGGGTGATCTAATTGCATAGGTACTAAAGGAACATTTGAAGGTGGAGAAAAAAAGGGGTAATTAGTGATTGCATAATTTTAACAAGAAATGACTGAAAAGTGTTTTGGAGGAGATGGAATGAATGTGTATTGTATAATACACAAGTGATGATTTGCACAGTGTTGTCAATTTTAAATAGTTTAGAAATAAAAAACATTAACATGAAATGCCTAAAAAGTGTTTTGAGGGAGTTGAGTTGCACGAGGGTTCAGTTACATGCGGATTCAGTTACACGGGGATTAGTTAAATGGGGTCGAGTAGCACGGAGGTTCAGTTGTACAGGGTTTCGGTTATACAGGGGTTCAGTTCCATGGGGGGTTCAGTTGTACGGGGTTTCGGTTATACAGGGGTACAGTTACATGGGGGGTTCAGTTATTTTTTCTGATTTTGTGTGTTTTCGCAAGAAAATAACTGGTCTTTTAGCAAACTTAGCCATAGCTACCTGAAACTCTGCATAAATATCTTCATTTTTAATCTAATTGCATAGGTACTAAAGGAACATTGAACATATTTTCTGATTTTGTGTGACCACCCGGCGCCCCAAAGACTCCTGAGCCTCCATTATAATACTTTTTAAGGCTTTATTATATCTTTTCAGAACAAATTATTATTTTAGGGAATTATTTCGGTGAAACAGTTAGAGACATTTGAACGGTGTTGTGAGGTCCCTTACCACAACCCCAAAGGGCTCCGATCCCCCCAACCCAACCCCACAGGGACCCCCCGGACAGCAAAGGTTCTCTGGACCCGCAAAGGACCCCCGGTGCCCCGATGCCTCCTGAGTCCCCCATTATAATACTTTTTAAGGCTTTATTATATCTTTTCAGAACAAATTATTATTTTAGGGAACTATTTCGGTGAAACAGTCAGAGACATTTTAAGAGATGATTTTAGAAAAGGACTTGAGGGTGAAACTCTGTGGTCGTTATAATACATAAGTTCAATTTGAACGGTGTTGTGAGGTTCCTTACCACAACCCCAAAGGGCTCCGATCCCCCCACCCCAACCCCGAAGGAAGCCCCCGGACAGCAAAGATTCTCTGGACCCCCAAAGGACCCCCGGCGCCCCCGATGCCTCCTGAGTCCCCCATTATAATACTTTTTAAGGCTTTATTATATCTTTTCAGAACAAATTATTATTTTAGGGAATTATTTCGGTGAAACAGTTAGAGACATTTTAAGAGGGTTGTGAGGTCCCTTACCACAACCCCCAAAGGGCTCCGATCCCCCCACCCCAACCCCGAAGGAAGCCCGCGGACAGCAAAGGTTCTCTGGACCCCCAAAGGACCCCCGGCGCCCCGATGCCTCCTGAGTCCCCCATTATAATACTTTTTAAGGCTTTATTATATCTTTTCAGAACAAATTATTATTTTAGGCAATTATTTCGGTGAAACAGTTAGAGACATTTTAAGAGATGATTTTAGAAAAGGACTTGAGGGTGAAACTCTGTGGTCGTTATAATACACAAATTCCATTTGAACGGTGTTGTGGTGTCCCTTACCACAACCCCAAAGGGCTCCGATCCCCCCACCCCAACCCCGAAGGAAGCCCCCAGACAGCAAAGGTTCTCTGAACCCGCAAAGGACCCCCGGCGCCCCGATGCCTCCTGAGTCCCCCATTATAATACTTTTTAAGGCTTTATTATATCTTTTCAGAACAAATTATTTTTTTAGGGAATTATTTCGGTCAAACAGTTAGAGACATTTTAAGAGGGTTGTGAGGTCCCTTACCACAACCCCAAAGGGCTCCGATGCCCCCACCCCAACCCCCCAGGAACTCCCCGGACAGCAAACGTTCACCGGACCCCCAAAGGATCCCCGGCGCCCCGATGCCTCCTGAGTCCCCCATTATAATACTTTTTAAGGCTTTATTATATCTTTTCAGAACAAATTATTATTTTAGGGAATAATTTCGGTGAAACTCTGTGGTCGTTATAATACACAAGTTCCATTTGAACGGTGTTGTGAGGTCCCTTACCCCAACCCCAAAGGGCTCCGATCCCCCCCCCCCCACCCCGAAGGAAGCCCCCGGACAGCAAAGGTTCTCTGGACCCCCAAAGGACCCCCGGCGCCCCGATGCCTCCTGAGTCCCCCATTATAATACTTTTTAAGGCTTTATTATATCTTTTCAGAACAAATTATTATTTTAGGGAATTATTTCGGTGAAACAGTTAGAGAGATTTTAAGAGATGATTTTAGAAGAGGACTTGAGGGTGAAACTCTGTGGTCGTTATAAAACTCAAGTTCCATTTGAACAGTGTTGTGAGGTCCCCTTACCGCAACCCCAAAGGGCTCCGATCCCCCACCTCAACCCCGAAAGAACCCCCCCCCGGTCCTCAAAAGGTCTCTGGACTCCCAAAGGGCCCCCGGCGCCCCAATGGCTCCTGAGTCCCCCATTATAATACTTTTTGAGGCTTTATTATATCTTTTCGTTTAGGGAATTATTTCGGTGAAACAGTTAGAGACATTTTAAGAGATGATTTTAGAAGAGGACTTGAGGGTGAAACTCTGTGGTCGTTATAGAATAAATATCTTCATTTTTAATTTAATTGCGTAGGTACTAAAGGAACATTGAACATTTTTTCTGATTTCGTGTGACCACCCGGCGCCCCAAAGACTCCTGAGCCTCCATTATAATACTTTTTAAGGGTTTATTATATCTTTTCAGAACAAATTATTATTTTAGGGAATTATTTCGGTGAAACAGTTAGAGACATTTTGAATGATGATTTTAGAAGAGGATTTGAGGGTGAAACTCTGTGGTCGTTATAGTACACAAGTTCCATTTGAACATTGCTGTGAGGTCCCTTACCAAAGCCCCAAAGGGCTCTGACCCCCCCCCCCCAACCACCTAGGACCCCCCTGTTCCTCAAAGGTTCTAAGCGCTCCCCCTGGTGCACCCGGTACCCCCAAGACTCCTGAGCCACCCGTATAAAAACGTTTAAGGCTTTAATATATATTTTCAGAACAAAGTATTATTTTAGAGACTTATTTCGGTGAAACAGGCCCTCATAGGTGTTTGTTGTCTGAAACCTATAGTTTGGGATGAATACTTTGCTATTTCAAGCTTTTCTGAGCTAAGGTTTCTTAGTATTTCATAGGTGTGTGTTGTCTGGAACTTATGATTTGAGGTATGTAATTTGCTATTTCCGACTTTTCATAACCAGATTTCTTACGTCTTTCGTAGGTATGTGGTGTCTGAAACCTATGATTTGGGATGTGTGGGTTGCTATTTTTTTACTTTTATGAGCTGGATTTCTTAGCCTTTCGTAGGTGTGTGTTGACTGAAACCTATGATTTGGGAATGAGTGGTTTGCTATTTTTGACTTTTCTGAGTTAGATTTCTTAGCATTTCATAGGTGTGTGCTTTCAGAAAATTATGATTTGGGAGGTGTAGTTTGCTTTTTGGACTTTTCAGAGCTAGGACTCTTAGTCCCTCATAGGTGTTTGTTGTCTGAAACTTCTAGTTTGGGATGAGTAGTTGGATATTTCAGACTTTATCTGAGCTAAGGTTTCCTAGTATTTCGTAGGTGAAGCTTCCACGTCAGTTTTAAGTTCACCAAGACATAAAAAATTTAAAGTTCAGTTCTAATTTTTCCATAGAAGATAGGAAAAGTTATACTATTATTGTGATTATTTTCTATGAAGATAGAAAGTTTCACTTTAATTCTAAATTTTCTTAAATTGAGTTCCGACTTTTCTCAAAGAGATGAAAAAATTTAAAGTTCAATTTAAAATTTTCTCAACGAAGTCAAGGAAAGTTCAAGTTCCCTACTGAATTTTACCAAAGAACACAATTCAATTCTAATTTATCCAGAGAAAATAAAAATCTTCCACTAAGTTCTTTATTTCACAAAGACATAAAGAAATTTAAAGTTCAATTCTAAATTTTTCAGTGGAAGATAGAAAAAGTAATACCATACTTGTGAATATTTTCACGGAAGATAAAAAGTTCTAGTTCAATTTTAAATTTTCTCAATGATGTGAAGAAAAGTTCAAGTTCTCTACTGAATTTTACCAAAGAACACAATTCAATTCTAATTTATCCAGCGAAAATAAAAATCTTCCACTTAAGTTCTTTATTTCACAAAGACATAAAGAAATTTAAAGTTCAATTCTAAATTTTTCGGTGGAAGATAGAAAAAGTAATACCATACTTGTGAATATTTTCCCGGAAGATAAAAATTCTAGTTCAATTAAAAATTTTCTCAACGAAGTGAAGAAGAATTCAAGTTCTCTTCTGAATTTTACCAAAGAACACAATTCAATTCTAATTTCTCCAGAGAAAACAAAAATCTTCCACTTAAGTTCTGTATTTCACAAAGACATAAAGAAATTTAAAGTTCAATTCTAAATTTTTCGGTGGAAGATAAAAAAAGTAATACCATACTTGTGAATATTTTCACTTAAGATAAAAAAGTTCTAGTTCAATTTAAAATTTTCTCAATGAAGTGAAGAAAAGTTCAAGTTCTCTACTGAATTTTAACAAAGAACACAATTCAATTCTAATTTCTCCAGAGAAAACAAAAATCTTCCACTTAAGATCTTTATTTTACAAAGACATAAAGAAATTTAGAGTTCAATTCTAAATTTTTCAATGGAAGATAGAAAAAGTAATAGCATACTTGTGAAAATTTTCCTGGAAGATAAAAAGTTCTATTTCAATTAAAAATTTTCTAAACGAAGTAAAGAAAAATTCAAGTTCCCTTCTGGATTTTACCAAAGAACACAATTCAATTCTAATTTCAACAGAGAAAATAAAAATCTTCCACTTCAGTTATTTATTTCGCAAAGACATAAAGAAATTTAGAGTTCAATTCAAAATTTTTTGGTGGAAGATAGAAAAAGTAATACCATACTTGTGAATATTTTCACGGAAGATAAAAAATTTCTAGTTCAATTTAAAATTTTCTCAACGAAGTGAAGAAAAGTTCAAGTTCTCTACTGAATTTTACCAAAGAACACAATTCAATTCTAATTTCTCCAGAGAAAACAAAAATCTTCCACTTAAGTTCTTTATTTTACAAAGACATAAAGAAATTTAAAGTTCAATTCTAAATTTTTCGGTGGAAGATAGAAAAAGTAATACCATACCTGTGAATATTTTCTCGAAGAGATGAAAAATTTAAAATACTGTTCCAAATTTTTCACAGAAGATAAAAAAGTTCAAGTTCTCTTCGGAATTTTACCAAAGAACACAATTCAATTCTAATTTCTCCAGAGAAAATAAAAATCTACCACTTCAGTTCTTTATTTCACGAAGACATAAAGAAATTTAAAGTTCAATTCTAAATTTTTCGGTGGAAGATAGAAAAAGTAATACCATACTTTTGAATATTTTCCCGGAAGATAAAAAGTTCTAGTTCAATTTAAAATTTCCTCAACGAAGTGAACAAAAGTTCAATTTCTCTTCTGAATTTTACTAAAGCAAATTCTTTCTTGAATTAGCTTCCTGGATAAATAAAAAAGACATTTCATTCAAGAAATTATGACAAATTCTAAGTAAGTAACAAACTGTTTCTTGAATCCTCCTCCTGAATGCACAATACATATATTTCATTTAAGAAATTACGAAAGAAATGCAAGAAAGTAACATACTTTTTCGAATACACCTTGTAGATATACAAAGCATAATCCTCATAGGATAACGCATCAGAAATATGTAGGAAGTAGCCCACTATGAATCGACTTAACCTCCTTTATCACTGAATAAAACATTAAATTCCAGAAATTACTACACAATTCCAAGTTATTAAAAAACGCATTCTTGGATATACCTCATGGTTACTTAGTGCTGAAAAACCATTTAAGAAATTATAAAGAAATTGTGAGCAAGTAACAAACTCTTTCATGAAGTCACCTCGTGGATAAACAATGCAGAAATTTAGTTATAGAAATTATGAAAAAATTGTAAGTAAGTAGCAAATTCTTTCTTGAATTCACCTGCTGGATAAACAAAAAGACATTTCATTCAAGAAATTATACCAAATTCCAAGTAAGTAACAAACACATTATTGTTTTCACGACTTAGATACACGATGTAGAAATTTAATTCAAGAAATTATGAAAAAATTCTCAGTAAGTAACAATTTCTTTCTTAAAGTCAACTCTTGGATATACAATACCGAAATTTCATTCAATAAATTATGAAAAAATTGTAAGCAATTTACAAACTCTTTCCTGAAGTCACCTCTTGGATACACAATGCAGAAACTTCATTTAAGAAATTATCATAAATTGTAAGTAAGTAGCAAATTCTTTCTTGAATTCGCCTCTTGGATAAACAAAACTCATTTTTTGTTAGTAATACATGGTATGGTATTACTTTTTCTATCTTCCACCGAAAAATTTAGAATTGAACTTTACATTTCTTTATGTCTTTGTAAAATAAAGAACTTAAGTGGAAGATTTTTATTTTCTCTGGTGAAATTAGAATTGAATTGTGTTCTTTGGCAAAATTTAGAAGAGAACTTGAATTCTTCTTCACTTCGTTGAGAAAATTTTGAATTGAACTAGAACTTTTTATCTTCCGGGAAAATATTCACAAGTATAGTATTACTTTTCTATCTTCCATCGAAAAATTTAGAATTGAACTCTAAATTTCTTTATGTCTTTGTAAAATAAAGAACTTAAGTGGAAGATTTTTGTTTTCTCTGGAGAAATTAGGATTGAATTGTGTTCTTTGGTAAAATTCAGTAGAGAACTTAAACTTTTCTTCACTTCGTTGAGAAAATTTTAAATTGAACTAGAACTTTTTTATCTTCCGTGAAAATATTCACAAGTATGGTATTGCTTTTTCTATCTTCCACCTAAAAATTAGAATTGAACTTTAAATTTCTTTATTTCTTTGTGAAATAAATAACTGAAGTGTAAGATTTTTGTTTTCTCTGGTGAAATTAGAATTGAATTTTGTTCTTTGGTAAAATTCAGAAGAAAACTTGAATTCTTCTTCACTTCGTTGAGAAAATTTTGAATTGAACTAGAACTTTTTATCTTCCGGGAAAATATTAACAAGTATGGTATTACTTTTTCTATCTTCCATCGAAAAATTTAGAATTGAACTCTAAATTTCTTTATGTCTTTGTAAAATAAACAACTTAAGTGGAAGATTTTTGTTTTCTCTGGAGAAATTAGAATTGAATAGTGTTCTTTGGTAAAATTCAGTAGAGAACTTGAACTTTTCTTCACTTCATTGAGAAAATCTTAAATTGAACTAGAACTTTTTTATCTTCCGTGAAAATATTCACAAGTATGGTATTACTTTTTCTATCTTCCACCGAAAAATTTAGAATTGAACTTTAAATTTCTCTATGTCTTTGTGAAATAAAGAACTGAAGTGGAAGATTTTTATTTTCTCTGGTGAACTTAGAATTGAATTGTGTTCTTTGGTAAAATTCAGAAGAGAACTTGAATTCTTCTTCACTTCGTTGAGAAAATTTTAAATTGAACTAGAACTTTTTATCTTCCGGGAAAATATTCACAAGTATGTTATTACTTTTTCGATCTTCCACTGAAAAATTTAGAATTGAACTTTAAATTTCTTTATGTCTTTGTGAAATAAAGAACTTAAGTGGAAGATTTTTATTTTCTCTGGATAAATTAGAATTGAATTGTGTTCTTTGGTAAAATTCAGTAGGGAACTTGAACTTTTCTTCACATCATTGAGAAAATTTAAAATTGAACTAGAAATTTTTATCTTCCGTGAAAATATTCACAAGTATGGTATTACTTTTTCTATCTTCCACTGAAAAATTTAGAATTGAACTTTAAATTTATTTATGTCTTTGTGAAATAAAGAACTTAAGTGGAAGATTTTTATTTTCTCTGGATAAATTAGAATTGAATTGTGTTCTTTGGTAAAATTCAGTAGGGAACTTGAACTTTCCTTAACTTCGTTGAGAAAATTTTAAATTAAACTTTAAATTTTTTCATCTCTTTGAGAAAAGTCGGAACTGAATTTAAGAAAATTTAGAATTAAAGTGAAACTTTCTATCTTCATAGAAAATAATCACAATAATAGTATAACTTTTACTATCTTCTATGAAAAAATTAGAACTGAACTTTAAATTTTTTATGTCTTGGTGAACTTAAAACTGACGTGGAAGCTTCACCTACGAAATACTAAGAAACCTTAGCTCAGAAAAGTCTGAAATATCCAACTACTCATCCCAAACTAGAAGTTTCAGACAACAAACACCTATGAGGGACTAAGAATCCTAGCTCTGAAAAGTCCAAAAAACAAACTACACCTCCAAAATCATAATTTTCTGAAAGCACACACCTATGAAATGCTAAGAAATCTAGCTCAGAAAAGTCAAAAATAGCAAACCACTCATTCCCAAATCATAGGTTTCAGTCAACACACACCTACGAAAGGCTAAGAAATCCAGCTCAGAATAGTCAAAAAATAGCAACCCACACATCCCAAATCATAGGTTTCAGACACCACATACCTACGAAAGACTAAGAAATCTGGTTATGAAAAGTCGGAAATAGCAAATTACATACCTCAAATCATAAGTTTCAGACAACACACACCTATGAAATACTAAGAAACCTTAGCTCAGAAAAGCTTGAAATAGCAAACTATTCATCCAAAACTATAGGTTTCAGACAACAAACACCTATGAGGGCCTGTTTCACTGAAATAATTCCCTAAAATAATAATTTGTTCTGAAAAGATATAATAAAGCCTTAAAAAGTATTATAATGGAGGCTCGGGAGTCTTTGGGGCGCCGGGGGCCCCTTTGGGAGCCTAGAGAACCTTTGAGGACCGGGGGCTTCCTTCGGGGTTGGTGTGGGGGGATCGGAGCCCTTTGGGGTTGTGGTAAGGGACCTCACAGCACTGTTCAAATGGAACTTGTGTATTATAACGACCACAGAGTTTCACCCTCAAATCCTGTTCTAAAATCATCATTCAAAATGTCTCTAACTGTTTCACCGAAATAATTCCCTAAAATAATAATTTGTTCTGAAAAGATATAATAAACCCTTAAAAAGTATTATAATGGAGGTTCAGGAGTCTTTAGGGCGCCGGGTGGTCACACAAAATCAGAAAAAATGTTCAATGTACCTTTAGTACCTACGCAATTAGATTAAAAATGAAGATATGTATTCTATAACGACCCCAGAGTTTCACCCTCAAGTCCTCTTCTAAAATCATCTCTGAAAATGTCTCTAACTGTTTCACCGAAATAATTCCCTAAACGAAAAGATATAATAAAGCCTTAAAAAGTATTATAATGGGGGACTCAGGAGCCATTGGGGCGCCGGGGGCCCTTTGGGAGTCCAGAGAACCTTTGAGGACCGGGGCGGGGGTTCCTTCGGGGTTGGGGTGGGGGATCGGAGCCCTTTGGGGTTGCGGTAAGGGGACCTCACAAAACTGTTCAAATGGAACTTGTGTATTATAACGACCACAGAGTTTCACCCTCAAGTCCTCTTCTAAAATCATCTCTTAAAATGTCTCTAACTGTTTCACCGAAATCATTCCCTAAAATAATAATTTGTTCTGAAAAGATATAATATAGCCTTAAAAAGTATTATAATGGGGGACTCAGGAGGCATCGGGGTGCCGGGGGTCCTTTGGGGGTCCAGAGAACCTTTGCTGTCCGGGGGCTTCCTTCGGGGTTGGGGTGGGGGGATCGGAGCCCTTTGTGGTTGTGGTAAGGGACCTCACATAACCGTTCAAATGGAACTTGTGTATTATAACGACCACAGAGTTTCACCGAAATAATTCCCTAAAATAATAATTTGTTCTGAAAAGATATAATAAAGCCTTAAAAAGTATTATAATGGGGGACTCAGGAGGCATAGGGGTGCCGGGGGTCCTTTAGGGGTCCAGAGAACCTTTGCTGTCCGGGGGCTTCCTTCGGGGTTGGGGTGGGGGGATCGGAGCCCTTTGGGGTTGTGGTAAGGGACCTCACAACACCGTTCAAATGGAACTTGTGTATTATAAAGACCACAGAGTTTCACCCTCAAGTCCTTTTCTAAAATCATCTCTTAAAATGTCTCTAACTGTTTCACCGAAATAATTGCCTAAAATAATAATTTGTTCTGAAAAGATATAATAAAGCCTTAAAAAGTATTATAATGGGGGACTCAGGAGGCATCGGGGCTCCTGGGGTCCTTTGGGGGTCCAGAGAACCTTTGCTGTCCGGGGGCTTCCTTCGGGGTTGGGGTGGGGGGATCGGAGCCCTTTGGGGGTTGTGGTAAGGGACCTCACAACCCTCTTAAAATGTCTCTAACTGTTTCACCGAAATAATTCCCTAAAATAATACTTTGTTCTGAAAAGATATAATAAAGCCTTAAAAATTTTTATAATGGGGGACTCAGGAGGCATCGGGGGCGCCGGGGGTCCTTTGGGGGTCCATAGAACCTTTGCTGTTCGGGGGCTTCCTTCGGGGTTGGGGTGGGGGGATCGGAGCCCTTTGGGGTTGTGGTAAGGGACCTCACAACACCGTTCAAATGGAACTTGTGTATTATAACGACCACAGAGTTTCACCCTCAAGTCCTTTTCTAAAATCATCTCTTAAAATGTCTCTAACTGTTTCACCGAAATAATTCTCTAAAATAATAATTTGTTCTGAAAAGATATAATAAAGCCTTAAAAAGTATTATAATGGGGGACTCAGGAGGCATGGGGGCACCGGGGGTCCTTTGCGGGTCCAGAGAACCTTTGCTGTCCGGGGGCTTCCTTTGGGGTTGGGTTGGTGGGATCGGAGCCCTTTGGGGTTGTGGTAAGGGACCTCACAACACCGTTCAAATGTCTCTAACTGTTTCACCGAAATAATTCCCTAAAATAATAATTTGTTCTGAAAAGATATAATCAAGCCTTAAAAAGTATTATAATGGAGGCTCAGGAGTCTTTGGGGCGCCGGATGGTCACACAAAATCAGAAAAAATGTTCAATGTTCCTTTAGTACCTACGCAATTAGATTAAAAATGAAGATATTTATGCAGAGTTTCAGGTAGCTATGGCTAAGTTTGCTAAAAGACCAGTTATTTTCTTGAGAAAACACACAAAATCAGAAAAAATAACTGAACCCCCCCTGTAACTGCACCCCTGTATAACCGAAACCCCGTACAACTGAACCCCCCATGTAACTGAACCCCTGTATAACCGAAACCCTGTACAACTGAATCTCCGTGCTACTCGACCCCATTTAACTAATCCACTTGTAACTGAATCCGCATGTAACTGAACCCTCGTGCAACTCAACTCCTTCAAAACACTTTTCAGCCATTTCTTGTTAATTTTTTTTATTTCTAAACTATTTAAAATTGACAACACTGTGCAAATCATCACTTGTGTATTATACAGTACACATTCACTCCATCTCCTCCAAAACAATTTTCAGTCATTTCTTGTTAAAATTATCCAATCACTAATTACCCCTTTTTTTCTCCACCTTCAAATGTTCCTTTAGTACCTACGCAATTAGATCACCCAGTTAACACTAAGATGTAAATTGAGTAAGCCTCTCGCAATAATGACGGTTTTTTTTTAAATTGAGTACATTATAGCTTGGCAAGTTTTTTTTAGAAAACCGACCAATCAAGTTATTATATTGGACTAACCACCAACTTTCTCTAATCGACTGACACACAAAAAATCAATGTCATAATAGAAAACATGTCTTTCAAGCAATGTAGAGTTCATTGTAATAGGCAAATGACCATGGTAAGGCATATTACGCAATCACTGGCTGGATCCATAGATGACTGACCCGTGGTAAGGCATATTACACAATCACTGGCTGGATTCCCTATTGCCTTACTACTACTATCCAGATATGGACCCCGCTTGTCCTTAATAAAAATGCTAGACCGACTCTCCTGAGGGGGGTGGGGTATCACCTCTGGGAATCGTTTAATGTTTTTAGTTTTTACTTTTAATATCTAATCGATATTTGATTAGGTATTAGTATCGATAATAGATACTTCAAATTCTCTTGTTTGTAATTGAAATGCCTAATGAGCGCGAAAAGCTATCTATTCTATAGGGGTTTCAAAGTCTTATCTGCAATTAAATTTTAAAAAAACTGTTTTTTTTTACTGAAAGTAAGGAGCGATATTAGAACTTTAAACGAACAGAAATTATTCCGTATATGAAAGGGGTTTTTCCCTTTTCAATGCCTCACTCTTTACGCTAAAGTTTGACTCTTTGTCATAACTCTGTTTTTTAAAAAACACTTAAAACAATACTTTCGGTTCGTTTTAAGTTTTAATGTCACTCCTTACTTTCAGCTTAAAAAACTTGTTTGTTTTTTTTATTTATTTCTGAACGTTTTTCAACTAATGCAGGTTTAAATTTGGCTCACCGTACATGAAAATTAACACCAAATTAGCGTATTGATTTTGACAGATTTATTCCGTATATGAAGGGTTCCCCCTCCTCAATACCTCGCTCTTTGCGCTAAAACTGTTAGAATTTTTAAAAAGCTTCCTATTCTATTTAAACGGTCCCCGTGTTTCAGTAGACGCTCTTAAAAATTGAGACAAACAGTCAAAGTTTAGCGTAAAGAGCAATGTATTGAGGAGGGGGCAACCCTTCATATATGGAATAATTTTTGTTCGTTTTTCAAATAAGGCCGGTAAATCTGGCTCACCCTCTATGACATATACCCAACTCACCCTCACGGAAAAATCCTCCATGGAAATTTCATCCAACGTAAAGTGCCCCCCCCCCCTGCGTCAAATTCCCTTCAGACAGTTTCATCCTCACTTAGTATCCCCCCTCCTCGGAAAAGTTCTTGCGGACGATTCTGACTGAAAAATTCTCCTTGGCATGAGTAGTAAGCTATCTAGTACTTTCACCAGTGATTGCGTAATATGCCTTACCACGGGCCATTTGCCTATTACAATGAACTCTACATGGGTTGGCAGACGGGTTTTCTATTATGACATTCATTTCTTGTGTGTCAGTCGATTAGAGAAAGCTCGGTGGTTAGTCCAATATAATAACTTGATTGGTCGGTTTTTTAAAAAACTTGCCAAGCTATAATGTACTCAATTAGAAAAACCCGATATAATGTCCGTACACTGCATCCCAATTTTCATTATGTTTTAAGACATTGTTTGTAGTACACCATATATTTTTAACTTTTGAAAACAATGGATTTGTCAATTTTCAATGTGAGTACACTTTTCATTCTTTTATTTCCCCAAAAAAAAAAATAAAGAAAAACGTTTTACTAGTAAATTCAAATTTCAGAGGGACTTAGCCCCCCCCCCCCTCCCCTCCAACAATACAGAATCTTAAGAATATGATGACTATATTGGATAAAATCGTCAAAGCACGTTTTTTTATATTATGTAAATAAAATCTCTCCTCCATAGGTATGTTTACAAGTTTTAATTGTTTTGAAAAACAGTTTTTTATCATTTGGAAACAAGCTTTTTCCTAACATGATGTATTTTTCTGCTTTGAATGAAAAGCTTGCGTGTTACAAAGAGTGTGAGAGTTTTGGGGGGTTAAATTTCAAAGGATCTTGCTTTAAACGCGGTTTGTCTAAGTCCAATGTCACGGCGGATGGTTTGGGCAAAAAAGTAGTGTGGTAGGACGCCTGCAGGCTCTCAATTTTTTTTTTTTTTGGGTTACTTAAAAAGAAAAATTTAAAATTCAACTTCCGTTCGAATTAGCATAAATATAGGAGCTTTTAACATCTTTATTATGGTTATATGATGATGTGATTTTAATTAAAGTTCTATTAGTTTTAGAGGGTGTTTCCCCCTTTTTCGAAAACAAGGCAAATTTTTCTCAGGCTCGTAACTTTTGACCGGTATAGCTAAACTTGATGAAACTGATATATTTGAAATAATAAGGATTCGCTCTTTACGCTAAAGTTTTTTATTGTTTAAAAAAATAAAGTTGTGAGACAGGGTCGAACTTTAGCGTAAAGAGCGAGGCGTTGAGGAGGGGACAGTCCCTTTCATATAGGGAATAATTTCTGTTCATTTTAAGTTTTAATGTCGCTCCTTACTTTCAGTTTAAAAAACCTCTTTTTTTTATTTAATTTCTGATCGTTTTTTAGTTAATGCAGCTTTTATTTGCATAAAAATTTTACTTTTCTTTTGCTAAATGGATGTCTTTACAAATTAACTTACGTAACTAACTTCTATATTCGTGTATTTTTCTTCTGACAAAAAATACAAAGTTGCAGATTTTTGCAGATATGAGCTTGAAACCTATGTAATAGAGTTTTCTGATACGCTGAATCTGACGGTGTCATTTTTTCATTAAAATTCATTCACTTGTAGGGGGTGTTTCCCCCCTCTTTAAAAAAAAAAAATCGGGTAATACTAGGATTATTGCCTAGCTGTGACAATGGATATTACCTCTAAATACAGAGAATTAAGGTGATAGTATTCCGATACAATATGTCAAGTATAATAGAATTTATGCTCCTAGTGGAAGCTCGTAAAACCCTTCCCCCTCTCCCGCACTAGAATTATTGTCTAGCTGTGAAAATGGATATTACCTCTAAATACAGATAACTAAGGTGATATCATTCAAATAAACTAAGTCAAGTATACTAGAATTTATGCTCTTAGTGGAAACTTGTAAGACCCTTCCAGCTCCTAACGCTAGGAGTATTGCCTATCTGTGACCATGGATATTACCTCAAAATAAAGATAATTAAGGTGATAGTATTCCGAAACAATAAGTCAAGTACAATAGAATTGATGCTCCTAGTGGAAGCTCGTAAAACCCTTCCCCCTCTCCCGCACTAGAATTATTGCCTAGCTGTGACAATGGATATTATCTCTAAATACAGAGAATTAAGGTGATAGTATTCCGATACGATAAATTAACAATGAAAAAATTGAAGCCACGCGTGTATACTCGTACGACCCGTCCATATCCCCCTGATAGGATTGGTGTCTGGCTATGTCACTGTACCTTACATCAAAATAACGAGACTTGGGTTGTGATTATTACAATACACTAATTCCATTATTCGATGATTTAATATCCTAGTGGAAGATCGTAAAACCCTTCCCACTCCCCCCACTAGGATTATTGCCTAGCTGTGACAATGGATATTACCTCTAAATACAGAGAATTAAGGTGATAGTATTCCGATACAATAAGTCAAGTATACTAGAATTTATGCTCCTAGTGGAAGCTCAAAAAACCCTTCCCCCTCCCCGCGCTAGGATTATTGCCTAGCTGTGACAATGGATATTACCTCTAAATACAGAGAATTAAGGTGATAGTATTCCGATACAATAAGTCAAGTATAATAGAATTTATGCTCCTAGTGGAGCCTCGTAAAACCCTTCCCACTCCCCGCGCTAGGATTATTGCCTAGCTTTGACAATGGATATTACCTCTAAATACATAGACTTAAGGTGATAGTATTCCGATACAATAAGTCAAGTATACTAGAATTTATGCTCCTAGTGGAAGCTCGTAAAACCCTCCCCCCTCCCCCGCGCTAGGATTATTGCCTAGCTATATCAATGGATATTACCTCTAAATACAGAGAATTAAGGTGGTAGTATTCTGATACAATAAGTCAAGTATAATAGAATTGATGCTCCTAGTGGAAGTTCATAAAACCCTTCCCCCTCCCCGCGCTAGGATTATGGCCTAGCTGTGACAATGGATATTGCCTCTAAATACATAGAATTAAGGTGATAGTATTCCGATACAATAAGTCAAGTATACTAGAATTTATGCTCCTAGTGGAAGCTCGTAAAACCCTTCCCCCTGTAAAATCTGATCTAATAAGGGTTTTTGACTGTAAACTCTAGTTTGTTGAAAGAAAATTATGGAAAATACAATTCTCTGGTTCAAATGTGAAACTTAAGTCCTTTTTTGAATTGAAAAATAAAACTATATCCGTAAAATCTGAACTAATAATTCAATATTTTTTTCATAAAAACAAACTATTTTTTTTTTTAACTTCGAAATTTTACAACTTTATATATTTTTTTTCTTTTTGTATCTATCTTAAAATGTCAAAGTATGCTTACGGTTCTAATAATTGCGCCTTATGATTGGTCAGAGACACGAAGTGGCTTTGCCACTGGTATTCTATGACCAATTATGGTCACTAGCTAGTCCACTGCATGTATTAAATCAACATTTTTTACACAGTGGAATGTTAAACGCATAAGTCATATCTTTTAAAAAAGAAAGTGAAGATGGAACATTTTAATAGAGTGTGTTCTCATAACAAGGTTATTGTAGCATAGAATGCTGACAAGGAGAAGTATTTAAACTATGAAACAAGTACAAGTGGTAGCACTATTGGAAATGTATGCATGCATTGTCATGACAGTAAGGAATTAAATTTCTTTGGGAAACCGAAAAAATTCAACTCTTATGATGGTGGTTATGCGAGATTGAGATCTCCAGAGATGATTGCACTCAAAGAAAATGCTAACATAAAAATAATTGTTGATGATAGAAGACAACTCCTTGCTACTGCTGCAGGTAACACATTACCTACGGATACATCCAATCATCAGCTTTCGGGTATTAGCATTCAACGGAAGGCTAATAAAAGAAAGGCCTACTCTGCTACTAATATCGTAAACCATATCTTGTTTACGTGCCGAAACTGCTACCTGTGTAAAAATAATGTGTTAATTGACAGTAAAATTGCAAGAAAAATAAAAATGGCATTGTCAAAAAATATCACTACGGAATATAAAGATGAAACGATGAAGAACAAAGCACCAGCAAACATTACTGGCATTGATCAAACAGTCAATGAATCAAATAATAGCAAAGACGAAAAGCATATTGAGCCTGTTCATGAGACACCAGTAAAAATTATGTATGATTCAAAATGGAATAATGATTATTCTACTGATTACGAACTAAGAGACGACAATAACTACAATATCTAGAGAGAAAATGGTGAACTATTTTATGGAACAGATTCAAAATGTCCAAAGTTAATCATTGATATTAATAATGTATCATAATATATTTTTGTATTAATATTCAACATAGCATTATTTCATTAAAAATATTACATTGTTACGTGTTCATTATATTTTAGTATAAGCTAGCGTATCAAACGTTTAGAATGTATATTAAAACATCGGAGATGTAGGAAAAGGAATTTGCGTACATCTATTGTCCAGACACACTATTTCTGTAAAATCTGAGCTATTAAGGGTTTTTGACCGTAAACTCTAGTTTTTGTTTGTAAGAAAATTATGGAAATACAATTCTCTGGTTCAAGTGCGGAACTTAAGTCTATTTTTGGATCGAAAAATAAAACTATTTCCGTAAAATCTGAGCTAATAAGGCTTTTTCGACCGTAAACTCTAGTTTCATGTAAGAAAATTATGTAAAATACATTTTTGTACGTATCTTAAAATGACAAAATATCATTCTTGAATTCACCTCTTGGATACACAATACAGAAATTATAAAAAAAAATTGTAATACTTCCCCCCAAACTCAAATTTTCCAAAATTCTACTATAGAAGCTTTTAAAATATTTCTAAAGCACTAATAGATAGAGTGCTAAAACATCAGAATCGACTTCAGAGGACATTTTATATCACGGGAAGAGGTTTTGAAAATCCCCCTCCCCCCCCCCAAACTCACAATTTTCCAAAATTCTACTTTAGAAGCTTTTAAAATATTTATAAAGCACTAGTAGATAGAGTGCTAAAAACATCAGAATCGACTTCAGAGGACATGTTATATCACGGGAAGAGGTTTTGAAAATCCCCCGTCCCCCCAAACTCAAAATTTTTCAAAATTCTACTTTAGAAGCTTTTAAGATATTTCTAAAGCACTAATAGATAAAGTGCTAAAAACATCAGAATTGACTACAGAGGACACGTTATATCACGGGAATAGGTTATGAAAATCCCCCTTCCCCCCCAAACACAAAAATTTCCAAAATTTTAAGTTAGAAGCTTGTGTGTGTGTCTCTTTGGGCTTTTTGTGTCTCTTCGGACTGCGTGTATGTCTCTACAAATGTAAAAAAACCAGTGTGGGTGAGTTGAAATATAAATTTTTTTTAACAAGAAATGACTGAAAAGTGTTTTGGATGAGATGGCTTGATTAACAGAAGGATGTATTAGCGAAGTTATAGTGGAGGGCGACAATGTCTTCAAAGTCAAGGCTATAAGAAAAAAAAGTTCCGAATATTTTTGTCGGTTTGTTGTTTACCCACTAATATCAATATCAGTAATGATTCTATTTGAACTTTCTCCAAATTGATCAAATTGGTCTCTAAACGGTTCATGATAAAAAAATAGTTTGGGACAAGAAAAAAAAAACTAAAATAATGTCATGAAATCATTTTCAACACTCAGAGAAGTTTGTTTTTTTTTTGTAAGTTTTTATTTGTTTATGTGTAAGTTGTGTGTGTGTGTGTAAGTTTTTTTTTGTGAGTGTTATTTTTTTTTTTTTTTTTTGTGTGTGTGTAAATTTTTTGTGTGTGTGTGTGAGTTTTTATGTGTGTGTAAGTTTTTTTGTTTTTTTTGTGTGTCTGTAAGTTTTTTTTGTGTGTGTGTGTAAGTTTTTGTGTGTGTGTGTGTAAGTTTTTGCGTGCATGTAAATTTTTGTGTGTGTGTGTAAGTTTTTGTGGGTGTGTAAGTTTTTGTGTTTGTGTAAGTTTTTGTGTGTGTGTGTGTGTGTAAGTTTGTGTGGGGACAAGAAAAAAAAACTAAAATAATTTCATGAAATAATTTTAAACACTCAGTGAAGTTTTTTTTTGTGTGTTAGTTTGTATGTGTGTATGTGTAAGTTGTGTGTGTGTGTGTTAGTTTTTTTTTTTTTGTGTCTGTGTAAATTTTTTTTGTGTGTGTGTGTGTGTGTGTGTGTGTGAGTTTTTTTGTTTGTGTAAGTTTTTTTTTGTGTGTATTTAAGTTTTTTTTTGTGTGTGTGTGTAAGTTTTTGTGTGTGTGTGTTAGTTTTTATGTTTGTGTAAGTTTTTGCGTGCATGTAAATTTGTGTGTGTGTGTGTGTAAGTTTTTGTGGGTGTGTAAGTCTTTGTGTTTGTGTAAGTTTTTGTGTGTGTGTGTAAGTTTGTTTGTGTGTGTGTGTGTGTGTAAGTTTTTATGTGTGTATGTGTAAGTTTCTGTGTGTGTGTGTGTGTATTTAGCTTTATTTCATTTTTTTAAGGTTAATTTAGCCGAGGTAACGTGCGCGCACGTAACCTCGTCTAAATTAACCTTAAAAAATGAAATAAATCTATGTCGACTTTGCATATTTTATTCAACATATCCGAGAAAGCGCTGGAGGGGAGCATTCCTGTCGACTTTTGGGGGATGTTTCCCCCATTTTTCGATAATCAGGCAATTTTCTCAAGCTCTTTTCTCAAGGTCATAGCTTTTGACTGACAACACTAACATCAACCCTATATGGGGTCGTGGGTTCAAGTCCCACACCTGACAATTTTTTTCTTATTCTAAATCTTTGGAAACAGCCTCTATTTCTGACCAAGAGCTTGACAAAATAGCCTGATTATCGATAAATGGGGAAACATCCTCGAATCGTTACTGATATGATATTAGTGCGTAAACTAAAAACTTACAAAAATACCCAGAACTTTATTTTCTTATATCCTAGACTTTGAAGACTTTGTTGCCTTCCACTGTAGCTTCATCAATACATCCTTCTGCCAATCAAACCATCCCCCCCAAGACGCTTTTCAGTCATTTGTTGTTAAATTTTTTTTATTTCAACTCACCCACACGGGTTATTCTGCATTTGAACCAGAGAAGGGAACTAAGTTTCACATTTGAACGATAGAATTGTATTTTCCGTAATATTCGTATAGGAAACTAGAGTTTATGGTCAAAAATCACACACACACATACACACACACAGAAACTTACACACACACACATAAAAACTTACACACACACACACACACACACACACACAAACTTACACACACACACACACAAAATCTTACACAAACACAAAAACTTACACACCCACAAAAACTTACACACACACACAAAAATTTACATGCACGCAAAAACTTACACACACATAAAAACTTACAAACACACACAAAAACTTACACACACACACAAAAAAAAAAAACTTACAGACACAAAAAAAACAAAAAAACTTACACACACATAAAAACTCACACACACACACACACACACACACAAAAAAAAATTACACACAAACAATATAAAACTTACACACACAAACAAAAACTAAAACACACAAACACAAAAACAAATTACAAAAACACAAAAAAAATATTACACAAAAAAAAAACTTCTCTGATTGTTTAAAATGATTTCGTTACATTATTTTATTTTTTTTTTTATTGTACCCACACAAACTTACACACACACACCAACAAAAACTCACACAAACACAAAAACTTACACACACACAAAAAATTACATCCACACACAAAAATTTAAATGCACTAAAAAACATACACATACACACAAAAACTTACACACACACACAAAAAAAACTTCCAGACACACAAAAAAAAAACTTACACACACATAAAAACTCACACACACACACACAAAAAAAAAAATTTAACACAAAAACAAAAAAAACTTACACACACAAAAAAAAACTTACAAACACACACACAACTTACACATACACACATAAAAACTCATACACAAAAAACAAACTTATCTGAGTGTTGAAAATGATTTCATGACATTATTTTAGTCTTTTTTTTCTTGTCCCAAACTATTTTTTTATCATGAACCGTTTAGAGACCAATTTGATCAACTTTGAGAAAGTTCAAATAGAATCATTAATGATATTGATATTAGTGGGTAAACTGCAAACCGACAAAAATATTCGGAACTTTTTTTTCTTATAGCCTTGACTTTGAAGACATTGTCGCCCTCCACTATAACTTCGCTAATACATCCTTCTGTCAATCAAGCCATCTCCTCCAAAACACTTTTCAGTCTTTTCTTGTTAAAAATTTTTTTTATTTCAACTCACTCACACGGGTTTTTTCTACATTTGAACCAAAGAATAACACTTCAGTCATTTCTTGTTAAATTTTTTTTATTTCAACTCACCCACACTGGTTTTTTTACATTTGTAGAGACATACAAACAGTCCGAAGAGACACAAAAAGCCCAAAGAGACACACACACAAGGTACTAAATTAAATTGTTGTAAATTTTTGTGGTGGGAGGGGAAAGGGGAATTTTCAACACCTCGTCCCTAGATATAAAGTGCCATCTGAACTTCAGTCTGATTTGTTTAGAACTTTATCAATTATTGACTTAGAAGTTAATTAAAAGCTTTTAAATTAGAACTTTGAAAAATTTCGTGTTTGGGGGGAAGGGGGATTTTCAAAACCTCTTCCCGTGATATAACATGTCCTCTGAAGTCGATTCTGATGTTTTTAGAACTCTATCTACTAGTGTTTTATAAATATTTTAAAAGCTTCTAAAGTAGAATTTTGGAAAATTGTGAGTTTGGGGGGGGGGGAGGGGGATTTTGAAAACCTCTTCCCGGGATATAACATGTCCTCTGAAGTCGATTCTGATGTTTTAGCACTCTATCTATTAGTGCTTTAGAAATATTTTAAAAGCTTCTATAGTAGAATTTTGCAAAATTTGAGTTTGGGGGGAAGTATTACAATTTTTTTTATAATTTCTGTATTGTGTATCCAAGAGGTGAATTCAAGAATGATATTTTGTCATTTTAAGATACGTACAAAAATGTATTTTACATAATTTTCATACAAGAAACTAGAGTTTACGGTCGAAAAAGCCTTATTAGCTCAGATTTTACGGAAATAGTTTTATTTTTCGATCCAAAAATAGACTTAAGTTCCGCATTTGAACCAGAGAATTGTATTTCCATAATTTTCTTACAAAAAAAAAACTGGAGTTTACGGTAAAAAACCCTTAATAGCTCAGATTTTATGGAAATAGTGTGTCTGACAATAGATGTACGCAAATTCCTTTTCCTACATCTCCGATGTTTTAATATACATTTTAAACACTTGATACGCTAGCTTACTCTAAAAAATAATGAACACGTAACAATGTAATATTTTTAATGAAATAAAGCTATGTTGAATATTAATACAAAAATATATTATGATACATTATTAATATCAATGATTAACTTTGGACATTTTGAATCTGTTCCATAAAATAGTTCACCATGTTCTCTCTTGATATTGTAGTTACTGTCGTCTCTTAGTTCGTAATCACTAGAATAATCATTATTCCATTTTGAATCATACACAGTTTTTACTGGTGTCTCATGAACAGGCTCAATATGCTTTTCGTCTTTGCTATTATTTGATTAATTGACTGTTTGATCAATGCCAGTAATGTTTACTGGTGCTTTTTTCTTCATCGTTTCATCTTTATATTCCGTAGTGATATTTTTTGACAATGCCATTTTTATTTTTCTTGCAATTTTACTGTCTATTAACACATTATTTTTACACAGGTAGCAGTTTTGGCACGTAAACAAGATATGGTTTACGATATTAGTAGCAGAGTAGGCCTTTCTTTTATTAGCCTTCCGTTGAATGCTAATACCCGAAAGCTGATGATTGGATGTATCCGTAGGTAATGTGTTACCTGCTGCAGTAGCAAGGAGTTGTCCTCTATCATCAACACTTATTTTTATGTTAGCATTCTCTTTGAGTGCAATCATCTCTGGAGATCTCAATCTCGCATAACCACCATCATAAGAGTTGAATTTTTTCGGTATCCCAAAGAAATTTAATTCCCTACTGTCATGACAATGCATGCATACATTTCCAATAGTGCTACCACTTGTACTTGTTTCATAGTTTAAATACTTCTCCTTGTCAGCATTCAATGCTACAATAACCTTGTTATGAGAACACACTCTATTAAAATGTTCCATCTTCACTTTCTTTTTAAAAGATATGACTTATGTGTTTATCGTTCCACTGTGTAAAAAATACTGATTTAATACATGGAGTAGACTAGGTAGTGACGATAAGCGGTCATAGAATACCAGCGGGAAAGCCACATCGTGTCTTTGACCAATCAAAGAGCGCAATTTTTATAACCTTAATAATAATTTTAAATTTTAATATATATGAAAAAATAAAAAAATAAACAAAGTTTAAAAATTTCGAAGTTAAAAAAAAAAAATTTTTATTTTTGATTAAAAAAATTATTTCACTATTATTTCTGAAATTGCTATTATGGTTTTATTTTTAAATCCAAAAAAGGACCAAATTTTCAAATTTGAACAAGAGAATTGTATTTTCCATAATTTTCTTTCAACAAACTAGAGTTTACAGTCAAAAACCCTTATTAGCTCAGATTTTACAGAGGGAAGGGTTTTACGAGCTTCCACTAGGAGCATAAATTCTAGTATCCTTGACTTATTGTATCGGAATACTATCACCTTAATTCTATGTATTTAGAGGTAATATCCATTGTCACAGCTAGGCAATAATCCTAGCGCGGGGAGTGGGAAGGGTTTTACGAGCTTCCAGTAGGAGCATCAATTCTATTATACTTGACTTATTGTATCGGAATACTATCACCTTAATTCTCTGTATTTAGAGGTAATATCCATTGTCATAGCTAGGCAATAATCCTAGCGCGGGGGAGGGGGGAGGGTCTTACGAGCTTCCACTAGGAGCATCAATTCTAGTATGCTTGACTTATTGTATCGGAATACTATCACCTTAATTCTCTGTATTTAGAGATAATATTCATTGTCAAAGCAAGGCAATAATCCTAGCTCGGGGAGGGGGAAGGGTTTTACGAGCTTACAGTAGGAGCATACATTCTAGAAAACTTGACTTATTGTATCTGAATACTATCACCTTAATTCTCTGTATTTAGATGTAATATCCACTGTCAAAGCTAGGCAATAATCGTAGCGCGGGGAGTGGGAATGGTTTTATGAGCTTCCACTAGGAACATCAAATCTATTATACTTGACTAATTGTAACGTAATACTATCACCTTAATTCTATGTATTTAGAGGTAATATCCTTTGTCACAGCTAGGCACTAATCCTCGTGCGGGCGAGGGGGAAGGGTTTTACGAGCTTCCACTAGGAGCATCACTTCTAGTATAATTGACTTCTTGTATCGGAATTCTATCACCCTAAGTCTCGGTATTTAGAGTTAATTTTCATTGTCACAGCTAGGCAATAATCCTAGCGTGGGGAGGGGGAAGGGTTTTACAAGCTTCCACTAGGAACATCAATTTTATTATAGTTGATTTATTGTATAGGAATACTATCACCTTAATTCTCTGTATTTAGAGGTAACAACCATTGTCACAGCTAGGCAATAATCCTAGTGCGGGAGAGGGGGAAGGGTTTTACTAGTTTCCACTAGGAGCATAAATTCTATTATACTTGACATATTGTATCGGAATACTATCACCTTGATTCTCTGTATTTAGAGGTAATATCCATTGTCACAGCTAGGCAATAATCCTAGTATTACCCGATTTTTTTTGATTTTTTTTTTTAAAGAGGGGGGAAAGACCCCCTACAAGTGAATGAATTTTAATGAAAAAATCACACCGTCAGATTCAGCGTATCAGAAAACTCTATTACATAGGTTTCAAGTTCATATCTGACAAAATCTGCAACTTTGTATTTTTTGCCAGAAGAAAAATACACGAATATAGAAGTTAGTTACGTAAGTTAATTTGTAAAGACACCCATTTAGCAAAAGAAAAGTAAAATTTTTATGCAAATAAAAGCTGCATTAACTAAAAACGATCAGTAATTAAATTTAAACACAACAATATATTTAAACTGATAGTAAGGAGCAATATTGAAACTTAAAACGACCAGAAATTAGTCTCTCTGTGAAAGGGAGTGCCCCCTCCTCAACGCCTCGCTCTTTCCGCTAAGATTCGACCATGTGTCACAACTAAATTTTTTTTAAACAATAAAAAACTTTAGCATAAAGAGCGAATCCTTATGATTTAAAATATATCAGTTTCATCAAGTTTAGCTATACCGGTCAAAAGTTACGCGCCTGAGAAAAATCTGCCTTGTTTTTGAGACAGGGGGAAACACCCTCTAAAACTCATAGAACTTTAATGAAAATTACACCATCAGAGAACCCTACTATAGAAGTTAAAAGCTCCTATCTGGAGGCTCATTCGAACGGAAATTAAAAGTTCTAATGTCCTTTTTAAGTACCCCCAAAAAAAAATGGAGGGCAACTAAGCCCCCTACCACGCTAATTTTTTCCCAAAGTCATCTACGCTGACATAGGAATTAGACGACCCCCGTGTATAGCCAGAGCCGGTGAATTTTAACCCCCCTCAACACTCTCACCCTCGGTGTCTCACGCACGCTTTTCATTAAATCCAGAAAAATACATCAGGGTAGGCAAAACCTTTATTCCGAATGATAAAAAACTCTTTTTCAAAACAATTAAAACTTGTAAACATACCTATGGTGGAGAGATTTTATTTACATAATAGAAAAAAGCGTGCTTTGACGTTTCTATCGAATATACTCGTCATATTCTTAAGATTCTGTATTGTTGGAGGGGAGGGGGGGTGGCTAAGTCCCCCTGAAATTTGAATTTACTAGTAAAACGTTTTTCTTTAATTTTTTTTTTTTTGGGAAATAAAAGAATTAAAAGTGTACTCACATTGAAAATTGACAAATGCATTGTTTTCAAAAGTTAAAAATATATGGTGATCTATAAACAATGTCTTAAAACATAATGAAAATTGGGATGCAGTGTACGGTCATTATATCGGGTTTTTTTTTTAAATTGAGTACATTATAGCTTGGCAAGTTTTTTTAAAAAAAACCAACCAATCAAGTTATTATATTGGACTAACCACCAAGCTTTCTGTAATCGACTGACACACAAGAAATGAATGTCATAATAGAAAACCCGTCTGCCAACCCATGTAGAGTTCATTGTAATAGGCAAATGGCCCGTGGTAAGGCATATTACGCAATCACTGGTGAAAGTACTAGATAGCTTACTACTGGCATGCTTTCATTTGAAAAAGACTGTAATCTCTAATCGTTTTTTTCGATCAACTCAGAAATGCCCCTTTCGTGGAAATTATTACCCTGGATAATTCTCCCGGAACATCTCCACTTGAACAATTTGGCAAAGAGAATGTCAGACAATTAAAAAAAAATCGTAATGTAATTCTGTCAATCCCCCCTGTATAACATTTTCCCTGGAATATTGATGCTTGTCTGCTAAACGAAACACACCCAAGAAGTGAAGTTAGGTTTATACTAATGAAATATACCAAAACTGTTTGGTATATACTAAAACAGGATTATCATCATGTTTTGGAAAAACATAATGATAGTATAATGTTTTAGAAAGAAAATTATGGAAACTACGAAAAAGAATTATGAAAAAGCAGGTCGCGCCTTAACTAAACTTAACTTAACTTATAACCTAACTTAACTCCTATACCTTAAATACCTCCTATACCTTAAATACCTTAAATACCTATAACTCCTATAACTTAAATACCTAACTTAACTCCTGATCACCTCTACACATTAAATATTTAGTTAAAATATCGATACATTGTAGTTTTTCTCACTAAAAACAACCAAATCATAACTGATTCCGATGAGGCAAACCGGTTACTGCTAGATATTACGCATCGTAATTCTGGAATATGTTTTGTTTAACAGACAAGTACCGGAATATACAACCCCCAGAAATTTTCCCTCCCCAAGGAAGATTATCCCTAAGGAAATCCATCCAGAGCAGCCCCCCCCCCCGAAAAAAATTACTTCCCAATTAAAAATACTATACGTAAACAATGGGCAAATTTCGTAACTTACAGGCCTCTCCCCACGGCCTGGGGGGGGAGGGTCATTTTAAACTTAAAGACATTATTTGATCTTTCAACTGTACTGAACAAAATGGCTATCTCAAAATTTTACTCAAATAATTTTGGGAAAAGTAGGCTTGGGAGGGGGCCCAGTTACCCTTCAATCTTTTTGGTCCCTTAAAAAGGGCACTATAAATTTTAATTCTAGTTTGAATACACCCTCTCCGATATTTTAGGACCATTATTTTGATACAGTCACCCCTGGAAAAAGAAGAAGAAAAACAACAAATAAACACGCATCCGTGATCTGTTTTCTGGCAAAAATAGCAAAATTCCACATTTTTTGCAGAAAGGAGCTTGAAACTTCTACAGTAGGGTTCTCTGGTATACTGAATCTGACGGTGTGAATTTTATTAAGATTCCTTTAATTTCAGGGAATATTTTTTGCCTATTTCAACAATCAGGCAATTTTTCCTAGTCTTATAACTTTTGATGGCTAAACTCGATAAATTTTTTATATTTGGAATTAGCAGAATAAGCTGATTCTTTTGACATATCTGTTTATATTAAATTCCGTTTTTTTAGAGTTTTGGCTACTATTGAGCCTAGTTACTCCTTAGTTACAGTTCTTTAATCACGAAGTGTTTGAAAAATGGTGAATTTTGAATTTT
Source organism: Artemia sp. Qi Xiang Cuo (assembly GCF_049724085.1). NCBI lineage: Eukaryota > Metazoa > Arthropoda > Branchiopoda > Anostraca > Artemiidae > Artemia > Artemia sp. Qi Xiang Cuo. Next base: position 97,064,110 of record NC_142794.1, on the reverse strand, counting down.
TTGCCAGAATAAAGATCATGGATGTGTCTTTTTTCCAGGGATGATCGTATCGAACCAATGGTCCTAGGACATTGGGAGAGGGCTCATTTGAACGGAAATTAAAATTTCTAGTGCTCTTTTTATATGACCAGAATAATTGGAGGGTAACCAGCCTCCCTCACACGTCCCTTTTTTCTCTCAAAAATCGTTCGATTAAAATTTTGAGATAGCCATTTGTTCAGCATAGTTGAAAGGTTTCAAAACTATACGCACATAAAAGCGGTATCAATTTGTACTCTTTTTCTATGGTTATCAGTTTTAATAAGCAGTACTAGGAGACCAAAATTCGCTTGGTGAGAGTAATTTAAGACATAAAATGACATTCAGTGTACCCCGCCCCCCGGGAATGTATACCCCCAACACCCTAACATTCACAGAAGAAAAACTTCTTTGTAATTTTGCAGGTTTCTATCTAAAAAATGGAAAAACAGCCCTAAACTACAGTGTAATTACTGGTACACCAGCGGCAATTTTGAAAATGACCTATTTATATTTTCAGGGGAAAAAATGTCCCGGCCTTCACAAATTTCAATAGGCATTGGTCTTATTGTTTCTTTAATAAAAAAAAGATTTTAAGAAAATGTGTTTCTCCCAATATATTTCCGTTTATTACTGAATATTTTTCCACATAATAAGTTTTCAAGGCAAAGTAAAAAGTTCATTAAACCCAAAATGAGCAAAAATAGAATCCAATCATTTACCAAGCGTAAAACTACAAAAAATCAGCATCAATAAATAAATGATACCCAAAGCGAACAGAAATTACAATAAAAACTGAGGGAAACTCAAATCGTGCAGAAATTGACATGATTAGGGTTCACAACCCCTATGCCTACTCAAGGACAAAATATAATTTGCACTTAACTGAAAAAATTAAATATTTTCACTTTCATAACTTTAATAAATAAAAAACTATTAAAATTTGAAAGAATAAATATGAACAAATGCATATTAAACTGACAATGCACATTCATTTGTATTTTTTTCAGTGGAGTTCAAATTATATTTTGTTTGTTCTATGAAGTGTGTTCTGTGAAGTAAATGTTATGACGCAGTTGAAAATTTCCTCAGATCTTCATAATCTTTTTACATTGAAGCTGTGAAGCAGATCCAAACTCAATTTTGTTTCGATGACGACATTTACAAATATGCAGAAATGGTTGACCCTGTATCAGCTCAGTCGATACGGAAAGTATCATGGGATGAAAACAAATAGAACAGGAGTGGAGGAAGCAAAATCTCATCAATGTTGGAAGTATGGATGCAATTACCTACAGGCGTTTGGTTTTTTCGGAAAAGAATGCTTCCGGAACCGAGCTATACGCAAATCTAAAATTAGCAATTATATTTGTGCTTTCTCTTCCTTTAACCATATAAAATTAATATTTATTTATTTTTACCAGCATATACCTATTGACGCAACCAATTAAGACCTCTGATTGGCCATGCGCAACAGAAAACAGAATTGAAATCTATTTCTCTTACTTAATCTATTTCGCCTTACTGCACCATACCACAAGAATGTGAAAAATCCCAAAGTATCGTTTTATATTTTACCTTTTCTGTGTTACTCATAGTACATTTTAAGAAATTTTCTATGCTTAAATATTTTCAGTCTCCTTTTGTCAAATCCATCGACAGATAGCTTTTTCCTTTTTTCAGACATTTTTATGGTCTCTGACACAATTCAATATGAAAACGAGGGTGCTGCAAACGAAGTAATAGAGAAGAATAAGCAATGGCAAAGAAAAACAAAGAAACAAAATATATTCATATGGTCCAGAATTTGAGATCTGGCACTAGAATCTATAAATCATAACCGAACTTAACTAGTAGATAAATACAAAGCATTGTTTTAAATGAAGATATAAAAAAAGATAATTTGGTACACGTAAAAGGTCTTGAGTTGCAAAATAAGTCGTCTTGAACAAATGGTATTAAAAGACAGCATAATAAGGCTATACTTGTGACTTGGAAAGAAGTCAGAAAATGGGGAAACCTTTAAGGACTTTGTCATTGAAAAAGGGGATTTCCAGGGATTTTCCACCAGTCTTTGAATGATACTGCCTTATTTTTATATTTTTGTTCTGGGATTTCTATTATATAGCATTAAAAGTGCCCATTAGACGAGGTTTGCCCCCCCCCCCTTGAATTCAGCTTATGGGCGCCCATGCCTGCTACTGAGCTGAGAACTAAGCTGAGATCAATCATGCAACTATTAATAAACTCAAAATGGCAAAATATGGGTGCATATGAAGAATTTTATTCTGCTTTTATTATTAGCCTTTAATCAAGTGGAGGGAGGATTAAATTAAAAACTAATAAAGTAACAAATATTTATTATTTATTTATTACCCACAAAAACACTGTGCACTTAGTGTTAGTAAGCCTATGTGGTGTAAAAAGAAATTAAATATACACAAAAATATAAAACACAAAACACAAAAATACTTGACTACACTAAAAATCTAACAAGAGGATTATGAGAAGAAAGTCGATCAAGAGCAGTACTCGAGAGCCTCCTCTGTAGCTTTTCCAACTTTAATGTTACTTCAGGTATATTATATTTATTAATTAGAATCCGGTTGTGTCAAAGGAGTAATACAAAGAAGAAACTTACGATATTCGAAATTCCTACTCCGGATTCTTTTCAAGTCACTTTTTTCAGGATGGGGATCATTTTCTAAAACATTGCCAGCGACAAGGGGGTATCCGTTTCATTGTGGGAAATGAACTTTAAAAACTTTTCCCATAAAATAAGTTTTTCAAAGAAAATTCAACTTTCGTTTTCTACTTTAATCCGAAGACGAGTATAAATGAATATAAACAATACTTCAAGCTTAAAACAAACATACCTCACTATTAATAAATAATCGGGACTTGGAACAAGCAAAAATCCGATGCAACGCTCCGGTGTTACCTTTTGTAACGGTCAAAAGTCTTCAATGTGTAATGTATTTATTGTTTTTCATTGCCCAGAACCACTTCACATGAAAGTGATAGTCGTGATATCTCAGTGATAGACTCAAAAGTGAATGGAGGAAACCAACACACCCTCAAACACCTAGTTGTAGTCACCCTACCGCCACATATATCCTACCAAAGTTTTGAAATAACCATTTCATAGGTAGCGCAATAGCGTTGCCTAAGTAAAGAATGATGTTGGCACAATGTATTATTTATTTATTTTTTTTTTTTTGACCAGAGCACTTCGTATCGAAGGAGTTGTCGTAGAAATTTCGAAAAGGGATCATTCGATTGGAAATTAGAATGGATTGTGCCCTTTTAATAGACGAAAGTGATTGAAGCACATCTAACACCCTATCCACGCCCACCATTTCACCAAACACATACAATCACAATTTTGAGATAGCTATTTTGTTCAACGTAGTTGAAAGGTCCAGAAATTATGTCTTTGAGGATGGCACCCCAGCCCTCCCTCCCCTAGACTCAGGGCAAGGGTTGTAAGTTATGCCATGAGGGCATTTAAGGTTTATATAGAAAGCGTTGTGGTACACAGTTCAAAGAGGGCTAATTCGACTGGAAATTGAAAGGGCTAGTGCCCTTTTTAATTTTCGAGAGTGATTGGAGGGAAACTAACCGCCCTCCCACGCCCACCCTTTCCCCAAACACATACAATCCAAATTTTGAGATTGCAATTTTGTTCAGCGTAGTTGAAAGGTCCAAAAACTATGTCTTTGAGGATGACAACCCCCCCCCCTCCCCCTGGATAAGGGTTTAAGTTATGCCCTGGGGGTATATAGGGTTTTTATAGAAAGTGCTGTCGTGGAAACTTCAAAAAGAGCTCATTCGATTATAAATTGAAGTTGTTAGTGTCCTTTTTAATAGTCGAAAGTGCTTGGAGGGCAACTAACCCCTCCCTTTCCCCGAACACATCCAATCAAAAGCTTGAGACGGCTATTTTGTTGAACATAGTTGAAGGGTTCGGAAATTAAGTCTTTGAGCATGACAAACCGCCCAGAGCCCTCATGGCCAAGATTGTAAGTTGTGCCTTAGGGGCATATAAGGTTTTTATAGAAAGTGTTGTCGTAAAACCTTCAAAAAGGGCTCATTCGATTGGAAATTAAGAGGGCTATTGCCCTTTTTGATAGTCGAAAGTAACCGGAGAGAGAATACCCCCCCCCCACCATGCCCATCCTTTCCCCAAACACTTTCGATCAACATTTTGATATGGCCATTTTGTTCAACGTTATCGAAAGGTCTGGAAATTATGTCTTTGAGGATGAAAACTCCCTCCCAAAGCCCTCAGGACAAGGGTTGTAAGTTATGCCCTTGGGGCAAATAGGGTTTTTATAGAAAGTTTTGTTGTTGAAGCTTCAAAAAGGGACTCATTTGATTGGAAATTGAGAGGACTGGGGCCTTTTTTATTAGTCGAAAGTGATCAGAGGGCAAATAACCCCCCCCCCCACGCCCATCCTTTTCCCAAACACTTCCATTCAAAATTTTGAGATACCCATTTTATTCAAGGTATTTGAAAGGTCCGCAAATTATGGCTTTGATGATAACAAATTCTCCCAGCCCTTAGGGCAAGCGTTATAAGTTATGCCCTGGGGGCATATAAAGTTTTTATAGAAAGCGTTCTCATATAAACTTCAGAGAAGCCTCACTGGATTGGTAATCAGACGCTCTATCGCTCTTTTTAAGAGTCAAAGTGATCGGAGGGCAGCGATCTCTCCCACCCCCCCACACATGTCGTTTTGTCCTAAAATGTATCAAATAGAAATTTGAGATAGTCATTCTATTCAAAATAGTCTAAATATCATATACCAAGACTTTTGAGGTTAACAAGCCCCAGAGATTAGGGGCAGTAGATTGCCTAGTTTGGATTTGCTTGGCCCTCTACACCTTTTCAAACAGACTAAGTAGCTCCTGACTTGTCTAGGCACTTTTGAGCATCAATGAACACTGTCAAGGCCAGGCACTTTTGAGGATCAATGAACTCTATCAAGGCCAGGTACTCTTAAGAATAAATGAACTGTAGCAAGATCAGGCACTCTTGAGAATCGACGAACTGTATCAAGGCCAGGCGAAAAACCGTTTTTTTTTCTGTACCGGGCAGCATATCATTTTGAAATATCTGTATGAATATGATTGACAAAGTGAATCCATTGAGAATTAAATGAATAAATTTTTTATTTGGTCTGGACGAAATCGATTTTAGTGGGATTTTAAATGCATTATATTAAAATGCGCCGAGAACAGAATTTTAATATAGAAATCCAGAACAGACCTTATAAATCATGAACAATCCTGAGAAATGAAGTTGTGATGGGGCTATGGATTTGACGAACTAATAAAGTCGTATATATCTTAGACAGTGATAGGACAGCCCTTAGTCAGCCATACCCCAACCCCCAAGAGCCCCAATGCCACTCTCCCCAGCTTTTTGCCCACCCTCTTTTTTCACTCTTTTTTTACTTTTTTGTTTTATTTGAACTTAGAATTTTTTTGCTAAGAATTTTTAGGACTTAAAACTTTATTGGACTTAAAATTTTTCGGACTCAGATCAGATTTTTCAGACGTAGAGTTTTTTGTACTTAGAGTTTTTTGGTTTCAGAATTTTTACACTCAGAATTTTTGGGACAACAGAAGACATTTTGAAAAAAAAACTTCTAAGGTGAAAAATAACAGCACAGAAGACACTTTAAAAAAAACTTGTAAGCTGAAACATAATAAAACAGAAGATTCTTTGAAAAAAATCATTAAAGGTAAAATGTAACAACAAAGAAGACACTTTGAAATTTTTTTTTAATGTCAAACAAAACAGAAGACACTGAAAGAAAAACAAAAAAAAATTCCAAGGTGAAATGTAACAAAACAAAGGGCACTTTAAAAAAACTTATAAGGTGAAACATAACAAAACAGAAGACACCGAAAAAAATCTTTTAAGGTGAAAAGTAAGAGAATACAAAATACTTTCAAAAAAATTCTAAGGTGAAACATAACAAAGTAGAAGACATTGAAAAAAAAACTTCTAAGGTGAATCAAATAAAAAAAGACACTGAAAAACAATCTATTAAGATGAAATATAACATAACAGAAAACACTGAAAAAACTTTTAAAGTGAAACATAACAAAACAGAAGACAATGAAAAAAAAATTTAAGATGAAACGTAACAAAACAGAATGCACTTTAAAAAAATCTTCTAAGGTGAAATCTAACAAAACAGAAGACACTGAAAAAAAACTTCTAAGGACAAACATAACAAAACAGAAACGACTGTAAAATCTTTTAAGGTGGAACGTAACAAAACAGAAGAAAATTTGAGAAAACTTCGAAGGTGAAACATAACAAAATAGAAGAAACTGAAAAAAAACTTCTAAGGTGAAACATAACAAAGTAGAAGACACTGAAAAAAAAAACTGATAAAGTTAAAAGTAGAAAAAGAGTAAATGCTTTGAAAAAAACTTTTAAGGTGAAGAGTAACAAAAGAGAAGACACTGAAAAAACCACTTTTAAAGTGAAACCTAACAGAACAGAAGACACTGAAAAAAAACTTTTAAATTGAAACTTAACAAAGCAGAAGATACTTTGAAAAAAAATTCTAAGGCGAAACATAACAAAACAGAAGACACTGAATTCAAACTTTTAAGCTGAAACAAAACAAAACAGAAGACACTGAAAAAATTCTACAGTGAAATATAACTAAACAGAAGAAATTTTGAAAAAAATCTTTTAAGGCGAAACGTAACAAAACAGAAGACGCTTTAAAAAAATCTTTTAAGGTTAAGCGTAACAACACAGAAGACACTTTTAAAAAGATTCTAAGGTAATACAAAACAAAACAGACGACACTGAAAAAAATCTTTTCAGGTGAAATATAACAAAACAGAAGACACTGAAAAAAATTTCTAAGGTGAAACATAACAGAGCAGAGGACGCTTTGAAAAAGAATTTTTAAGGTGAAACTTAACAAAACAGAAGAAAATTTGAAAAAAAAACTTCCAAAGTGAAAAATAACAAAACTGAAGACACTAAAACGACAGTTTTGAGACAAAACGTAACAAAAGAGAAGACACTGAAAAAAACTTTTAAAGTGAAACCTAGCAAAACAGAAGACATTGAAAAAAACTTGTATCGTGAAACGCAACAAAACAGAAGACGCTTTGAATAAAAACTTCTTATGTGAAACGTAACAAAACAGAAGACACCTTGAAAAAAATCTGTTAAGGTGAAATATAAAAACATCGAAGAGACTTTAAAAACAAAAATCTTAAGGTGAAACAAAACAAAACAGAAGACACTTTTGAAAAAAAAATTAAGTGAAACGAAACAAAACAGGAGACACTGAAAAAATCCTTTAAAGGTGAAACAAAACAAAACAGAATATACTGAAAAAAAAATTCTAAAGTGAAATATAACAAAGCAGAAGAGACTTTGACAAAAATCTTTGGAGATGAAACGTAACAAGACAGAAGACACTTTGAAAAAAACTTTTAACGTAAAACATAACAAAACAGAAAACACTTAAAAAAATCTTTTAAGACACTGAAAAAAACGCTTTTGGTGTAACATAACAAACCTGATTACACTGAAAAAAAACTTCTAAGGTAAAACAAAACTAAACAGAACGCATTTTGAAAAAACCTTCTAAGGTCAAACCCAATGACATAAGTGACACTGAATAAATCTTCTGAGACAAAACGTAACAAAACCGAAGACACTTTACAAAACTTTTAAAGGGAAACACAACAAAACAGAAGACACTTTGAAAAAATATATCAAGGTGAAACGCAACAACACAGAAGACACTTTGAAAAAGAAAACTTCTAAGGTGAAACAGCACAAAACAAAAAACACTGAAAAAAATCTTTTAAGGTGAGACCTAACAAAACAGTAGACACTTTAAAAAAACATCTAAGGTGAAACATAATAGAAAAGAAGACATTTAGAGAAAAAAATATTTTAATGTGAAGCGTAACAAAACAGAAAACACTTTGAGAAAAATTATTTTGAGATGAAACATAACAAAACAGAAGACACGGAAAAAGAACTTTTAAGGTGAAACGTAACAACGCACCGGTGAAAAGCTGGATGCAATTTATCTGTATATGAACTTACTTTATACGTCAGCAATGTCTCATTACTCTTTACTGTGTGGAAATTATGTATGGTTTAACAATCGTAGTGCTCCATATTTCCCCTACATTTCCACTGTTGAGGAGAATGCACCGCAAGGATGGTTTTTTGAAGTTGATTGTAAAATACCAGTGGAACTTCATTACTCGGTAAAGGATTTTGTTTTCCTGTGCATAAACACCCCGGTGCCTAAGGACTTTTCGAGTCCACATAATATTTCTTTGGTAAAGGATAGGGGTGGGCACTGGACATCTTTAAAATAAAAAAATATTGCCGACCTTCATCCGAAATAGAACATTATTGCACATCACGCTCTTTTGAGATGGATGGAAGCGGTTGAAAGGTCACAAAGGTACATAGAGCCCTCCAATTTGACCAAAAGTCAGATTTGAAGACATTTTTGACACTTTTATCATTAAACGCTCTGAAGCAAAAAAAGTTGAAAAAGAAATCTTTAAACTCATTTTAAATTCAGTTTTCGGCAAAAAGTGCTTGATTCTGCATAATAGTAGTTATTGTGAAAGAATGTGTTCGAATCATTGCCAATCTGAAATTCACATTGTTCACCATCATAGCCACCAATATGGCCCTTTTACATGGGAAAAGCAGAAATGTTATTTTAATTAAAAATATTGCGTCTCTGTGTTTGTGTCGTCTCTGTATTTGTGTCTTTTGTGTGTGTGTGTGTCGTCTCTGTTTGTGTGTCGTCTCTGTGTGTGTGTAGTCTCTGTGCGTGTGTCGTCTAGCACAATTTTAGAAATTTCAAAAAACTCATGTTGGAATTTGATTACAATGTGTGCAGGCACCAAAGGCCGAGGGAGGGACAAGTTTGGTTTTATTACGGGGACACTGACTCACTTTATCTAAACGGTAAAACTGACAATTTATTAGATGATGGCATTAGCTGTCGAGTAGACTTTACCAATTGGGATGAGTCTATTTACTCGGAGCCCAGTGAAGCGCGTGACCCCAAATAAATTATTATTTTTAAAATCAGAGACGGGGAGTGACTTGACGTCCAATAGTGTGCTTGCAGGTCGGAAGGTGTACTGTGTATAAACACATCAAGAGGAAATAAAAAAAAATCAGCAAAGGGGTGCCTACACACTATGTGAAATAGAATTTCAATATCAGTGTTAATAGAAACAGTGTGGATAGTAATCTCATTCTAAGAGCGAAAGACATGGCGATTCCCTCTTTAAAATTTAAAAACTACACAGTTAGAGTGGAAAAAGTCATGTCAGCCTTATCAAATAAATTCTATATATGTGTGCAGGCTGTGTGAAGGTGCTACCCCATGGGCACTACCTCAAGTCGGACCGAGATGCATGTTTACAATATAGACAACGTCTCGGTCTGGAGAAAATTCAATAGATAGTGGGTGGGGGGGGAGTTTATTAAAATAATCTCCACTTTTTCTTATCCTTCGGTGGTAGGAGGGTCCATTCTTCCTTTCAGTAGTGTTTTTTATGTTCCGCGCATGGTAGAGTTGTTATATTTTTATATGTCAGTGGTTTTTTTGCGTATATACATGGAATAAAAACTGTTTTTAATTATTTATTAATTAGCTACCTCCGTGCCTGCTACCGGTCCGGGAGGAGGGTGATCTGGCCTTTTGTCGTTCTTTGCAGATGGCCGCCAAGCCTTCCAGGTTGGGATCTCTTTCTAAGTGTTTTGAAATTGTATTGTTGTTTTTGTAAATGAAAAATGTGATATTCAAGTATTCTTATAGAAAAAATATGTAGTGCTTTTATTGTAAATAAAAAAGCATGTATTATTATTAATTTTTTTTCTGTTCTCGAATTTAGGAAATTACTATTTATTCAATGGATAGATGGATTTTACCGTTAGTTATATTTTGAAATTGGGGAGAACCGCATGTATCAATTCAAAACTCAAGTCAGATCGTTTCTTTGTGGGCCATCAATGTCTGGCAAAACGATACTTTTAACAAAGATAATTCCAAAATCTTAATAAAATGTTTTCAGAAAATTCAAAAAACATCCATTATGGCTACAGCGTATGACAAGATTCCTATGATAAAATAAAAACTATTGCAAGATTCCTATAATGAAATAAATCAGACTTGACATTTGTAATATAGTTGAAACAAATTCATGGTTGATTATTTATGATTTAGCAGAAACCATTGAAGAAGGGTCTCAGGAGATACTATAATTATTCACTGGCCGATCTCATCATGAACAAATTTTCGTAACCCTAGTTCTCCTCAATCACATTCATCAGAAAAAATATATGAGAACACTTGCTTTGAATTGTACTTACTATATCATCTACAGGGTTGTTCGTGATTCAAGTTCTCTCACAACTTTAAGCAAACTAATATATTCCGGTGAACTGAAATTACTACTCTCAGCATACAATCCGGCTACGAATAAATTCTATGGTTATATTCTGCTGGATCTCAATTAGAAAACACCCGAGGATTTACGCGTAGTCACTGATATTTTTGACAATGAAATTACTGTATATCTTCCAGTGAACAGTAAAAAAAGATCGTTGGTTGCCATCATTACACTGAAGGGTTTATACCAGTCTTCTATAGTAGAGGCTACATTTTAAGTTATTGGTTGATTCGTAATAGAAGGCTGTTTTTCAAATCTAGAAGTATTATTTGTGCAAATTTTGTTTGATGTCTTCACTTTAATATTGCAATAATTGCATTCCCAGAGCTGACCAAAAGATTTGTTTTAGGTGCGAAAAATGGAAAATTTTAAAATCTGGCTAAACATATGGTGTAAAAATTACACCATAGTAGATGATGTTAAGATTTGCTTTTTTATTTATCCCGTGGAAAATCCTTGTTAAGATCTATTCTCAGGAAAATTTTTAAGAAATTAAAAGAATAAAAATTCACCCAAAAAGTTTACTCTGTAAACTATTGTTACAAATAATTTCGATCTAAATATTAGCTCATAATAATAACAATGCAAAAAATAAAATTTAAAACTGTTTTGAACCAGTTAAAACTGTTGCCCTGGGGGCGTATAAGGTTTTTATTGAAAGCGTAGAAACTTCAAAAGGGCTCATTCAATTGGAAATTGAAAGGGCTAGTGCCTTTTTTCATAGTTGAAAGTGATTGGAGAGCGACTAACACCCCTCTCACGCCCACCGTTTTCCCAAACAGATCCAATCAAAATTTTGAGATATCAATTTTGTTCAACGTAGTTGAAAGTTCTTGAAATTAGGTCTTTTATGATGATAACCCCCTCAGAGCCCTCAGTGCAAGGGTTTGTAGCGATAAAGTTTTTATGGGACTGGGCTTAATTATGGTCATAAATATTGACCGTGTCAAATCTAATATCCTATTTTAAAGCTGCGAACTTACACCTTATAAGCTCTCCGATAGCGCCGTTTATAGTGCTAAAGATTGTGCCATCAAGGCCTGCGCCACAGCAATGGGGAGTGAAGTAAATTTATGACCGCGCCACCCTCAATTATTGAGAGAAAATAAAATGTGTATCCATATAAATGTAACCTCTTTTCCACGAGCTATCTGGAGATCAGATTCCCTGGGAACGTACCTTGGAGATATGCGAACTAATTACCTGTCGTTAGACTAGATACAGACATAAAATTGGACACAGGTAAAAAGCAATAGATTTATTTAGACTTAAATATTTAGGTGAACAGCATTTGGTCACTTCAAATGACAACAACGGTGACTGAGATACAACAATGAAAGAATTGCAAAGCTTGAACGCCGAAATAATTCTGTCCATATGATCCAGAATCTCATTTACAAATCATTCCAAAAAGCACTTTTACCCCACTATCAAATGTAGTTTTTTGTCCTGCGCTCTAAGAACTGGCTCACAATTGGCTCAAGTGGCCCAAGGATGCAAACCCTTCGTCCAATAAATTTTTTTAAATATTTCTGATGATTCAAACGTTCACACGGTTCTTATAATTTAAACTTCCTTAGAAATATTGTGTGTAGCATCTTTTTTATTGCCCACTATCTTAGCGAAATCCAAAGCTGAATGGCGCCGTTCTTTGTCTGAGGCTAATTGCAATTTTTCTCTTTGCTGATTAAGGATTTTCTTTCTTTTTGCGACTAGATTTAAACTTAATTAGAGGAAGTCGGAATTATCTTTAGAAAGAAGGAACTTTATTTTTGTATTTTAAATATATCGTATTTTACTCACGGTACATATTACCCTTCCAATTATTTAATGACGTCCCGTCATTAGGACTTGCTTGCTTTTGGGCTTTTGAAATGTTCGCAATTTATTAACTATTTATTCTACATAATTATTTCATATTTATGTTTTGGCTTAATCAAGAGTGCTAAGAATTTTCTCTATTACTTTTTTTTTCATCCCTATCTAAAATTCATCTACCGGACTAAGATTATTCATGGTTCTAGCCTAGCTACTATACTAAAGATTTTTTTTCTATGCCCTGGGGCATATTAAGTTTTTATTGAAAGCGTTGTCGTAGAAACTTGAAAAGGGCTCATTCAATTGGAAATTACTAGGGCTAGTACATTTTTTAATAGTTAAAAGTGATTGGATAGCGACTAACGCCCCTCTCACGCCCACCATCTTCCAAAACAGAACCAATCAAAATCTTGAGATATCCATTTTGTTCAACGTAGTTGAACGCTCTGGAAATCATGTCTTTTAGGACGATGACCCCCTCAGAGCCCTCAGTGCAAGGGTTGTAATTTATGCCCTGGGGGCATATAAGGTTTATATGGAAAGTTGTTCTATAAATCATAGGCAGCGCGATCGCACTGCCTAAGTAAAGAACGGGGACATTCGAGAACGAGACAAGAAACGGGGACTGAGTAAAGAGGAGGACACTCCCCCACAGCCCTCAGGGCACTGGTCTTAAGCTATGCACTGGGGGATATGAGAACGATGTTGGCACAATGTATTATTTTTTTTCCTTTAGAGCAGGGCACTTCGTATCGAAGGAGTTGTCGTAGAAACTTCGAAAAGCGCTCATTCAATTGGAAATTGGAGTGGCTTGTGCCCTATTTAATAGTCGAAAGTAATTGGAAGGCGACTAACACCCACCATTTTCTGAAACACATCCAATCAAAATTTTGAGATAGCCATTTTGTTCAGCGTAGTTGATTTCCAGATAGAAATTATGTTTTTGAAGACAGTCCCCACAGTCCTTAGGGCAAAAGTTGTAAATTATGCCCTGGGGGCATATAAGGTTTTTTATAGAAGGGGTTGTCGTAGGAACTTGAGAAATGGCTCATTGGATTCGAAATTCAAAAGGCTAGTGCCCTTTTTAATAGTCAAAAGTGATTTGAGGGCAACTAACCTGCCTCTCACGCCCACCTTTTCCCCAAACACATCTAATCAAAACTTTTAGATAGCCATTTTGTTCCACGCAGTTCAAAGTTCAGGAAATTATACCTTTGAGCAGGACAATCTCCCAACAATCTTCAGGGCAAGGGTTATAAGTTATACCCTGGGGGCATATGAGATTTTTATTGAAAACTTTGTCGTAGAAACTTGAAAAAGGGCTCATTTTATTGGAAATTCAAAGGGCTAGTGCCCTTTTTAATAGTCGAAAGGGATTTGAAGTCAACTAACCCCCCTATCACGCCCATCTTTTCTCCAAACTCATCCAATCAATATTTTAGATAGCCATTTTATTCAACGTAGTTGAAAGTATTAGAAATTAGGTCTTTAAGGATGACAACCCCTTCCCCCCCACACACAGACCTCAGGGCAAGGGTTGTAAGTTATGCCCTGGGGGCGTACAAGGTTTTTATTGAAAGCGTAGAAACTTCAAAAGGGCTCATTCAATTGGAAATTGAAATGGCTATTGCCTTTTTTAATAGTTGAATGTTATTGGAGAGTGACTAAAGCACCTCTCACGCCCCCCATTTTCCCAAACACATGTAATTATTATTTTGAGTATCCATTTTGTTCAACGTAGTTGGAAGTTCTTGAAATTAGGTCTTTAGGATGATAACCCCCTCAGAGCCCTCAGTGCAAGGGTTGTAAGTTATGCCCTGGGGGGATATAAGGTTTATATAGAAAGTTGCTATAGAAATTTCAAAAAGGGCTCATTTGATTGGAAATTGAAATTGTCCTTTTAAATATTCGAAAGTGAGTGGAGAGTAATTAACCCCCCTCTTACGCCCACCATTTCCCCAAAAACATTCAATCAAAGTTTGGAGATAGTCATTTTGTTCAACGTTGTTGAAAGTTCTGGAAATCATGAATTTAAGGATGACAAACCCCCTAGAGCCCCAAGGGCAAAGGTTGTAAGTTTTGCCCTCGGGGCATATAAAGTTTTCATAGATAGACTTGTCGTAAAACTTCAAAAGGGGCTCATGCAATTCGAAACTGAGAGGGCTAGTGCCCTTTGTAATAGTCAAAAGTGATTGGAGGGTAACTAACAACCCTCTCAGGCCCACCATTCCTCCAAACACATCCAATCAAAATTTTCAGATTGCCAGTTTGTTCAACGTAGTAGAAAGTTATGAAAATTAGGTCTTTGAGAATGACACACCCCAGCACTCAGGGCAAAGGTTGTAAGTTATGCCCTGGGGGCATATAATATTTTTATTGAAATTTTTGTCGTAGTAACTTCAAAAGGGCTCATTTGATTGGAAATTAAAAGGGCTAGGGCCCTTTTTTCTAGTTTAAAGTGATTGGAGAGCGACTACCGCCCCTCTCACGCCCACCAGTTCCCCAAACACATCCAATCTAAATTTTATGATAGCCATGTTGTTTAATGCAGTTTAAAGTTCTGGAAATTCGGTCTTAGAGGATGACAACCACCCTAGGAGACCTTAGGGTAAGGGTTGTAATTTATGCCCTTTGGGCATATAAGGTGTTTATAGAAAGCGTTGTCGTTTCCAAAAGGGCTCATTCGAATGGAAATCAAAAGGCCTAGAACCCTTTTTAATAGTCGAAAGTGATTGGAAGGCTTGACATTTTTACAGTAAAGATCGAAGTGGGTATAATGTATTGTTATTTTTTGTTGTTGTTGTTGTTTAGAGCAGGGCACTTCGTATCGAAGGAGTTGTCGTGGGAACTTCGAAAAGGGCTCATTCGATTGAAAATAGAAAGGGCCGATGCCCTTTTAGATAGTCTAAAGTGATTTGAGGGCAACTAGTCCCCCTTCTAGTCCCACTCTCCCACGCCAACCCGCCCATTTCTGCTCTTAAAATTTAACCAAATCAAAATAGCATAAGTGTATCCAAGCTATCAAAGAAAGTAAACAGATTTTTTTGCGAATGGTATCAATTTTTCCATTTCAGGTCAACTAGAAGAGGTATGAAACTAAATTAAACAGTACTATTCGTGTCCAGATTTTTAAAAGGGTGTATGTTGTTAAAAAATTGCTGGAAAATTTTCTCCAGCATACAAATAGCAGGCCAAACTATAAAGTCTGAAAAAACAAAAAGATTTAAAGTATTGTTTTCTTTTTCCCTGAAAAGACTATGTCAATATAAAACGAACGGAAAATAATTGAAAAAACTTTTTCCAAAATATAAGTTTTTCAAAGAAAAGTAAAGAACTCTATTACACAAAAAATGTGCAAAAATAAAATCAAATAATCTGCCTAGCGTGAAATTACCACAAATCAGCATCGATAAATAAATGAAAACCAAAACGAACAGAAATTAAATATTTATATTTTTTCAGTAAAGTAAAAATTTTGTTCGGGCCTTGGGAAGGCATAGGGGTTTTGCGCCCAACTTATGTTAATTTCTGCTCGTTTTGAGTTTAATTCGGTTAATCATTGTAATTTCTGTTCGTTTTGGGTTTCATTTATTTATCGATGCTGATTTGTGGTAGTTTCACGCTTGGTAGATTATTTGATTTTATTTTTACAAATTTTTTGTTTAATGGAGTTCTTTACTTTTCTTTGAAAAACTTATTTTTTGGAAAAAGTTTTTTAATTAATACCATATAAAGATAAGACTTTCGATAAAGCTCAGTTGAATCAAACACTTGCTCATAATCCATAAGACTGAGGACCAAAGGTGTTTGATGGCTCAGACACTTCTCAATTATTAATCTAAGAGTGAAAATTCGGTCAGCACATTTTCTACCCTTCCTAAAACCACACTGTTCTTCTCTTAAAATTTTTATCTAAAGCATCTCTAAGTCTAAAAAGTCCCATCATGCTAAGTAATTTGTTACCTTCTTCTTTCTCGAAAATCCTATTCATAGTATCCAATAACTTATTTCTAATCTCATAACCATCATATTTAAGAAACTCATATACCACGCTATCTGCAAATAGGGTATTATTGTTATTTAATCCTTTTAGTACTCGTCACTAATTCTTCCTCACAAAATAAAGATCAAGTCACATCCAAAGTTTCACAAACTTTTTCATTCTTTTCTATATCTTTTCTTGTAACTCTATCCTGATTTAGCCCATTCTCAAAATGTTCTGCCCATCTCTCTTTACCTCTGTCCTAATCACTAATTGTGGCCCCATTCCTATCTTTAACTGGGACAAGTCCATAGTGACTATTCCCTCTTAATTTATTAACGTTTATCATTTGAGGGATCATTTTGAAGGAAATTACAATATCTAGTGTCTTTTGTAATTAACAAAACGTGATGCAAAAAACTAAATCCATTTTTTTGACACAAAGTAGCTTTATTATTTAACGGGTCATTATTTTCACGGTTTTGAAGCCAAAATCTTCAGAAAAACCTGTTTTATAAGGATATTTCTATTGACCTCAGTAGGGGGGGGGGTGTCCCCAGGAAACAAAAAAACATTACTTCCAAACGTTATTTCCAAGCTTACAGAATATCTGTTGAACCACCCTTGGAATGATTTTTTGTTTTAATGCTTAGTTTGCTTTTTTTTTTTTTGCTGGGTTATTATCATTTTTATATTGTATTTATTTTTATGATTCAATTTAAGAGGTTTAGCACCCTTGGAATGGCTTACTTTTCCGAAATGTTGCAAATGAAAAAAGTAGCAATTAAACTTGCTGCTAGCAAAACTTCTAGTAGAACTTGCCAGGCACGTCCCACCCTCAAACACATTTCCTGATGGGGATTATGATACCTCCCCTTTTTCCACCTCTGTGCGGGTAGGCATGTGAATTTAATCTTTCATGTTACATAGAAAGATTGCTGCAATGGGAGGGGCGGTATTACTCCTAAGCTAATGGTCATTAATATTGATTGATTGACTGATCTCGTGAAAAATTATGTATAATAGCAGATTTTAGTCAAAAGCTTCTATGAAGTTCTGCATTTTTCCTGAAAGAGTAATTGCGAGGTATTAGTTAATTCAATTTTGATTGAAAATTAAACTGTATTTTTTTGTATTTTTAACCTGGGGTGGAAAAAGCAAAACTTGTTATAAAATGATGGCATTTTAAATTATTGAGTCTCCAAGTAGATTCTGAAAACATCTCCTAATGCCTTTTATAGTTTTTAACCAGATTTGAAAAAGTCTTATCTGACCCAGAAAACATTCCTGGAATAGTCCCTTAGCTTCACAAATACAACTAAGCTACTGGGGGGGGGGGGGGTTAAAATCTATTGAAAACGTGACCTTATGTTTTTTTTTCTGTTAGCTACTAAGTTCTACTGCCAATATCTTACTGGATACACTCGCACTATTGCAAAGAGCCCTACAAAGGTGAAACAAAAAACAAATAAGTCGAGACAAGACTAATATCGATAGCCAAATACCGACTAATACCGAAGACAAACCGATTCCCTAGTATTTTTTTATTCAGTCATGATTTATTCAGGAGCAAGGTGATCACTTCTTTCACCATGTTGTCTCCAACCTTTAACCCAGGCACAAATGCAAAGGATGCCTGCAGTAAAGGTTTTAGGTCTCATTATCTGCGGGACAAGGTATAATACGGCTGTTTAGAAACATGATGACAGAAAGTAAAGAATAGAACGCTAAGTTAATATAAAAAAGAACATAGGAATAACTAAAAAAAGTGCATAAAAGACAGAAGAAGACGATGTGCTAGATTTTCTGAGGGAGTTGCTTAAGAGTTTAAAACTAAGAGCTTATCAATGAAAGATTTTATTTTTAATAGCCTAATTTGATCTTATGTTAATATGTAAATTAGGAACAGATGGGGTGGTTCATCATTAGATTGAAACTTATAAGGGGGACAAACTTGTAATCCACCCAAGAATATTAGTGGCTCTTTTCAAGTACCTATTTAGAATATATATAAATTATAATATAAATATTATATATAATATAAATATTATGGGCGCCCATAAGGGAGGGGGCAGGGGGGGCCTGGCTGAATGATGCTGCCTTAATTTTTTATATTTTTGTTCCGAGATTTCTATTATATAGCATTAAAAGTGCTAATTAGACCAGGTTTGCCCCACCCCTTCATTTGTGAAGGGGAGGGGGGGGCTTATATACTTCATTTATGATATTATGATATTTATGATATTATTTTAAAGAAATCAACCCAAATTCAAAAATAAAGTATTGCAAAATGTCCAAGGGATTAGTTCAAGTAAGAAAACTAAAAGAATAGCAGCATCAAAAGCTGTCCATAAAATTATCTCACAATAATATATTTCTAGTTCATTTGTTAATTTAAAATTCTTAATCCAATTACTTTCATGGTTTCATGAAGCTAGCTGCAAATTGTAAATGTAAGTAAAATGTATATTATATATTTTAATTTATTTTAGTCTTATAGATATATATTTTAATTATAGTTTCTAGCTCCTTGTTTTGTTTTTTTCTTTACGCTGAAGACGCTTTGTTATATACGGGCGAACTATTCGTTCGATTCTTGTTGTTTCTCTTCGCTTTCATTTACTGACCATAGACCTGTTTGTCGTCTTTATGTTCATTTCTTTGTTTTAACTGTTTATTTGACTTTTTAGTTTTTGTATATTTTTAGTTTACATAATATATTTTTTAATTTTAGTTTCCAGTTCCTTGTTTTGCTTTTTCTTTACGCTGAAGACGCTTTGTTGTATACGGGCGAAATATTCGTTAGATTTTTTGTTGTTTCTCTTCGCTTTCATTTACTGGCCATAGACATGTTCGCCGTCTTTATGTTCATTTCTTTGTTTTTAACTGTCAATTTGACTTCCAGTTCTTGTTCAATAGCATCGCAAGCATAGAGGGAATTAGATGCTAGGGCAGTGTCTTCTCTAGAGTCGTTTGCTAAGGACAAGGGTTAAAGACGACTGTTGATTTATTTAAAAAATGATGTTGATGCTGCTAACGGTGTTTTCGTTTAAATATATATTTTTTTTAATATTAGCACGACTTGAAATGTGGCACCTTTGTTCACCATATTCGCCTTCCATTTCACAAAGTGCTTATAATGCATATTTTTATTCGTTTTTTTACGGTTGCCAGACTTATATGAAGAAGCAGTCAAAATTTCCGATCGTGTGAACTGCTAAGAAATTGCTCAGTAGTCACGACTATGGAGTCACGTACAACTGTGATTATGTAGAATGTCTCACATAATCGTGATTATGTGAGACGTGACTCACGTAATCGAGTATACTCGATTTATCATGATGGGCATGAGGTACCGAAAATAAAAATGTGATTATGACTCACATAATCGTACAACACAATATTATATGAGTCACGTACAAGTGAGAAAATTTTCCAGAAAATTGTCGAGACCGGTAAAGCCATCCCCATTTACAGTAATGGCTATAAGCATTATGAAAGGCAGGGGCTTCTCAGTACTGGATGCTACTCTTCTTTGGAGGTAAGGCTCGCATAAATCAGTTCTGTGCGATTTATTGACAAGCAGTAAGTACCTTGGAAATTGTAGTTTATTATTTACGAAATCATAGACAAAAATAAAAACAAGAACCCTCAATGTAATCAAGATGACTGGAAAGAACAAATGAAAGTACACTGGTTTTGTAATGTATAATTGAATCAATTAAAAAAAAATCTCAGCAAAATTCTATGTCCCAAAATTAGAATTAAAAAAGAGGAAATGTTTTATTGTCCATAGATAGATGAGTGTATTTTAAAGCCAAAAATACGGCCATGAACAAATATTATTAACTTGATTATATAATTCATGTTTGCTTTGGGTTTTATTATTTAACTGATATTAATTTCTGTTTGTTTTAATTGTGAATTTTGGAATTGTATACTGATATCATTTTTGTCCTATACCACTTACTTCTGCCTTGGTCTTGACAGGCAATGAGTGATGAGCTGCAGTTAGCCACTTTCTTGTGTTTCTTTCTTCTTTTGGCATTTTTCCTTAATTCCGGGCTATGCAGCCTTGTAGGTGAAGCATGATGACGCATCTGTCTTTTATTATTTAATTTTGTTGTTCTATTTATTCTCGAGTAAATTTATTTATTGTGCATTGTAATGTTAGACTTAGTTTTTAAATCAACAGGCTGACAGGCAGAGGAAACCAAATTTGGGGGAAATTAATTTGGGAAATATTTACTGAAATTGTTTCTATGTAAGACAGTTATGGTGCAATTTCAACGATTTCTAACAAACGAGGAGTTGGAAAAAACCGTCTCAAGTATCATATTTTGGACCCTCCTACAACAAAGACAGAAAACACTGCTAAGAAAACAAACAAAGAAGAAAATAAAAAAGGAAATCGAAACATAAAAGGGCTGAAATATACCCTGATACGTCGTTCTCGTCCAGTTTTTTTTTCTCATTTTGCAAATCTACCCAACAGTTAGTGGTAATGAACTACAAGTAAAGAATCAGTAATATAAGAGTTGAATCAGTTTGTCTCAGGTTTAAAAAAAAAAATCCTGAACATGCCCAAGATGTAATTCTAGAATTATAATGAAATGAAATGGACTCTTTTTTATTATATACTTTTGATTTCATCAATGCACATAAAAATCGCGTAGATTTGTATCAACAACATTGGATCTTTTGATAGCCGAATGCTGTGCATTGCTGAAACATGTAAATGAATAATTTATTTCGGCTTGCTATATTCTAATATTTGCCTCATTTGAGTACACTTTTAAATACCAAATGCAGTGGAAATCAAAAACTATTAAATTTGGATTTAGGACAATCATATTGTGTGATTTAATCAATATTTGGCTCTTCAAAGCTATTTTCTGTATATTCCTCATTTCATTTATAATCCTAAGCTGAAGGATGTAAGCCTAATACTCACGCATGGAAGCCGGGGAAAAAGTGGAAGGGAAATACAAAGATATCCCCGCTTTTGGGCTTTCAGTCTTGACGATTAAGGTTTATGTAGGACTCCGTTTTAAACAAGATGTAACAAATTCTCAAAGTGTAAAAAGTTTAATGGCATTTTCCCTCCTTTTTGGACGTTTATAATACAAAATACATCTCATATATCAGCTAGTTCAGAGATTATTTTCACAACTTTAGGTAAGGTCAAACTATATTTGTGGAATTCGTATTTCAGCTTGGAATCTTCAAGATTCTCAGTTACTAGCATTTCAGTATTAAAGACCTTTCTCTGAATCAGCAAATGAAAAATATAATCAAAGTAAAATGAGGGGAAAATCTAACTATCTTTGTTAATCTATGACTCATTGGCCCAGGGGTCTCACCACACTTCTTAATCATACAGATTGAAACATTTTTATGACCGCAATCCCAACAAGCTGCAAGATTCCAAAATTTTTGTTGTAATGCATCTAAAAACCTGGTATTTATATAAACCCAATCAACGTATTCGATTCTTCTAAGATAACCTCTTGGGGGTTGCAAAAGTTTTATTCATTGATGGCTCTTTGAAAACTGAAAGGGACTAAACTTACCGTTTAAAGTAAACACGAATAATTCAGGCCTATTATTCTGGAAGTGCTGTGTTAAAAAAATCCTAAACTTTAATTACCCTTCTCTTGCAAATGAACATTCATTCTTAAAGGATTTAGACAAGGCTGCATCCAGGATTTTTTTTTGGAGGGGGGGGGGTACAGAAAACTTAAAAAACACATCAAAATTTGTGTGTTAATTTTTGTTACGTTTTTATGAGTTGGACAAACATTTGGGGGTGGGGGGTTCAAACCACCTATAAACCCCTCTGCATACGGCCTTGGATCTAGGAAAGGCCAAAATTAACTTTCATTTAATAATTTCATTTGAAAGCTCTTTACTCTTATTTGGCTTTTTTATAGAGGGCTTAATACCTTGAAATCACTTTACGAGTCCAAGTATCGGCTAAAGGGCCCTTAGCAAATTCTCCCAGGGGACCACCATCGAAAGGTATTGAGAATATTTAGTTTGAGACTATGAAATTTTACTAAAGACACATCCCAGATGCGGGAAAGGGTTTGAATGAAGCCAGTAGTCCCACAATGAAACGGACTAAACTTGCCGTTTACAGTAAACGCAAGTAAGTCAGGCCTATTATTCTGGAAGTGCTGCGTTAAAAACATCATAAACTTTCATCACCCTTCTCTTGCAAATGAGCATTCATTCTTGAAGGATTTAGGCAAGGTCATATATAGGATTTTTTCGGGGGGGGGGAGGGTGGGGAGGGGGAGTAAAAAAAAACTTAAAACGCATCAAAAGTTGATTAATGTTCATTTTTGTTATGTTTTTACGAGTCGGACAAACATTTCGGGGGGGGGGGGGAATCTAACCATCTACCCCCCCCCCTGCATACCGTCTTGGATCTAGGAAAGGCCAAACTTAACCCTCATTGAATAATCTCAATTGATGATTCTTAACTCTGATTGATTTTTTTTATAGGAGGTTCAATACCTTGAAATCACGAGTTTCAGTGTCGGCTGAAGGACCCATTAGCAAATTCTCCCCTTATTGACAATGGTTTGACTACGAAATTTTACTGAAAAGTTACATCCCAGGTGCCGGCAAGATATTGAATCAAAGCCGGTAGCCCCACAAGAAACACACAAAGCTGCAAATTGTTCAAATGATATTTCCTTTGGGTTGATTTTTGGTGGTTTCCTAGCCGGTGCTAGAACATCTTAAGGGACTGCCCTTCAAATAGAGAATCCTGCTCAATTTAATCGAAAAACACCTAATTAAAACTTTCTAATGATGTATGTTTCATTAAAACTGCGTATCTCTGGCGCAAAACAGGAGAAGTTACTAAGATTTTCTAAGATTTCTGGAAAATTAAGTGTTGGTGTTTCAGTTTTCTGAATTTTATTCAAGTCTCTTATCCAAGCTCTAAAAGTTGCGGCAATACCACCTAATTAATTCTAAATAGAGTTGCCACAAAAACCAGAAAAATTTATAATAGACGACATAGGGTAATCCTTTAGGCTATTAAATAAAAAAAACAAGTTTTTTAAACTGAAAGTAAGGAGCGACATTAAAACTTAAAACGAACAGAAATTAGTCCGTATATGAAAGGGGCTGTCCCTTCCTCAACGCCTCGCTCTTTACGCTAAAGTTTTTTATTGTTTTAAAAAATAAAGTTGTGAGACAGAGTCAAACTTTAGCATAAAGAGCGAGGCATTGAGGAGAGGACAGCCCTTTCATATACGGAATAATTTCTGTTTGTTTTAAGTTTTAATGTCGCCCCTTACTTTCAGTTTAAAAAACTTGTTTTTTTATTTAATTTCTGATCGTTTTTTAGTTAATGCAACTTTTATTTTGGCTCGCCGTCATTGAATAAGTAAACAAAATTTGCACAAAAATTTTACTTTTCTTTTGCTAAATGGCTGTCTCTAAATTTGGTTCTGACGTAATTTATAAATTAACTTACGTAACGAACTTCTATATTCGTATATTTTTCTTCTGGAAAAACAAATACAAAGTTGCAGATTTTTGCAGATATGAGCTTGAAACCTATGTTATAGGGTTTTCCGATACACTGAATCTGACAGTGATTTTCATTAAATTTTTTTCACTTCTAGGGGATGTTTCCCCCCTCTTTAAAAAATCAGGTAAGTTTTTTCACGCTCGTGGCCTTTGATGAGTAATACTAAACTTAACAAAATTTGTATATTTAGAATCAGCATTATAAGCACATTCTTTTGATACATTTATTGACATCAAAGTTCCGTTTTTAAAAGTTTCGTTTACTATTGAGCCGTATCGCTTGTTTTTTTTTTTATTACGTATATGTTATTACGTATATGATGGGGTTCTCCCCTTAGTCAATACCACGCTCTTTACGTTAAAAGGTAAAATTTTTTTTAATTCACACACCCCTGAATCACAAAGGCCGTTTAATTAGAATAGATAGCTCTTTTGAAAGCACTAAAAAAAACTGTAGCGTAAAGAGCGAGGTATTGACTTGGGGGAGAACACCCTTCATATACATAATAATTTCTGTTCATTTTAAGTTCTAATGTTGATTCTTACTTTCATTTGAAAAAACTAGTTTTTTTAAAATTTAATTTCTTATCATTTTTTAAATAATGCTTGGAAATCCGGCGCCCCCTTCATAGAACTGTCCCCTACCCCACAGAAACATCCTCCACGGAACGATTCTCCAGAGTAACCCCCTCCTCCAGCTCCCCAACCCCACCCCCTCCCACCACCAAAAAAAATTCTTCCTGAAAATGTCTGTATACTTCCCAATAACCAATACAATATGCAAGCAATGGACAAAGTTCACAACTTGCAACCCTTCCCTTGGGAACTCTGGGGGATTAAGTCATCGTAAAAGACATATTTATTAGATTTTCGACTATGCTAAACAAAATGGCTATCTCAAAATTTTAATTGGGTGACTTTGAGAAAAAATGAGCGTGGGAGGGGGCCTAGTTGCCCTCCACTTTTTTGTCACTTAAAAAGGGCACTAGAACTTTTAGTTTCCGTTCCAATGAGCCCTCCTACGATATTCTAGGACCACTGGTTCAATACGATTACCCCTGGGAAAAAAACAAACAAACAAATAAACACGCACCCCCACATTTTTGTAGATAGGAGCTTGAAACCTCTACACTAGGGTTCTCTGATACGCTGAATATGATGGTGTGAATTTCATTAAGGTTCTATAACTTTTAGGGGGTCTTTCCCCCTTTTTTCGAAAATCAGCCAAATTTTCTCAGGCGCGTAACTTTTGATGGGTAACATTAAACTTGATGAAACTTACTTATTTGAAATCAAAATTAAAATCTGATTCTTTTGATGTATCTATTGGTACCAAAATTCCGGTTTTTAGAGTTTCGGTTACCATTGAGCCGGGTCGCTCCTTACTTACAGTTCGTTACCACGAACTGTTTGATTGAATCCCCTAAAGACTATAAAATCCTCAGGTACAATGTTTTGAAAATCAGTTGACGAATACGACGGCCTTTTAGTTCCAGTCAGAGAAGCTTTCATTCATAAAAAAATAAACCTTTTATTATTTTATTTACTTAATTCTGAAAAATGCTCCCTTCCTTCTTTACATGCAAACACGCCAATTTAGTCTTCGAATTTCATGCTCAAAATACTGCAACAATTCTCTGTCCCTCTGTTTCAAATTGATAAAGAATTCACCTAAGCAGTTGTCATGTAGCTCGTGGAAACACAAACGTTAAAAAAATTATTATAAACCAATTTGAAAGAAACATTCAAAAGAAATACATTTCCCAAAAATCTTGATATTTCGTATGCTAAAAGTATCCGTTATCACGAGTTATTCTGTTCTTGATCCCTGTTCGCTCGACGAGAAACTTGAACAATTCAAAAACGTTTTCTTTTTTTAAACTGAAAGAACAGTAATATCAGAACTCTTTTTTTCTTAATTGGTGAAGGGGGGGGGGAGTGAATTTAAAAGGTTAATAAATGACGGGAGAAAGGGTTGTTATATAGGTGGTAATGCCTAGGACTTAAATTGACTTTAATTAAAGGACTTAAATAGGACTTTAATTGACGACTTGCTTTAATATTAACTTTGTATTTCCAACAAAGCTGATATTAAAGAACTTCAAGAAATTAATAACAGATGGAAGGAACAAATCCCAGTCGCATTGAAAAACAGAGTATGTACACTTTTCGCGAACGCTCTAATTTTTGCCAAGACCTGAGGATCTTTGAGGTTCTTGATTTGCAATTTGAAACATACAGGTTGAAATTGTAAAAACAAAAATAATTAGAAATTTGAAGCTCAAGGATCAAGAATATGGATTGTCGTACTGCAATTTGATGCTAAACTTGAATTAATGTTACCTTTCTAATATCACAGCTTAAACGCTGGAAACCAGAGCCAATTCTCTAATCAATTATAAACCCTTTGTTTTCCTGGCAAAATATACTAAAAATGTTACAAAATTTAAAAATACGTTTAATAAAAAAAAATTGTAAGTACATGAATCTTCACCGTGATTATGTATAGATACTATACATAGCTGTAAAAAACAACGAAACAGAAATAAAAAAGACCAAAACCTCCGAATTTTCAAAAGACTCGTGAAATTTACGAAATCCTTCCCATTTTATACTAGCAACCATTACAACTATTACTTTATTCTTATCAAAGAGAGGTTTTTAATTGACTCAGTTTTAAACTCTGCTTTGATTGACTTTATGGTTTCGTTCAGTTTAATTGATATGGTATTTTTATGACGATACTCGATTGTAATTTTAATACGCTTTAGACTCTAAAAGGATAAAAATTTTGCACCCTTGCTCTAAAGTCAAGTAAAAGGAGTCTTGTGTATGAGCCTATTGACGCGTTTAGTCACTAGATTTGAACGAATGAGCGCTCATTGAGTCCATTCAAATTATTTTTAATCTCTTTCACAGGCAGAACAGACCAAGTTGCTTAAAAACACTGTGTTTTGACATTTGTACAATTTATCTAAATATTTATTTATAGTAATTATAGTTAGTTACTGATAACTGACTATGGACACATATTGTCCCCTCAAAGAAAGGAAAGAATTATTTCCCAAAATCAACATAACTCGCCTACCGACACGAAATTCAAAGAATATAATGAATTTATTTACATTACAACTGATGACATACAAGAATTTGCTTAATCAGTATGCCTTGCGTCAAAAGAAAAGACACAGTTTTGAGATCTCACAAAGAATAAAGGAGACAGATAACAGAAAAAATAGGTCGTTTTATCGAAGAAATAATTAAGCGTTTCAGTTGCCAAATTTAGTAAGATTATAACATAAGTAGAATGGAAACACTCCAAAGCAAAAATATCAGTTAGATCCATATATCTTTTTTTTTTCATGTCTATCAATTAGCTTGTGAAAAGTATTCAATTTTGATATTTTTGTCGGGTATGCAGAATAAGCACGGGCAAATTTTAGAGATGGGCTTTGAGAATGAGCAATAGTCTTAACCTAAGTTGGTTATTCGTGTTTTTTATTATTTGTTTGGAGAATTAAGTTTTTTTTAAAAAGTAAATGTCATAAAGACCAAATAATAGACTCTGAACATAAAATCTTAAAAAAGTGCCCATTTTGGCAACTGAGAGGCTATATTGATGTACAGTAATCTTGGAACAAGCATATAATCAAATATTTATAATTTGTCATAAAGCACCACCTACGAAAAAAGAGTTAAGAATTACGGATAAAATTTCAGAAAACACCATATTCAAATGTTAACTATTAAAATACAGGCACAAAACTGTTTTTTGCTTACAAATACACTTATAAAAAAGAACATTATAGCAATGGCCATTTTCCTTTTTTCGCCATAAAAAAACACAATTAAGCTCTTGAGAAATAAATACAAATAGAATTGATTAAACAAAGGCCCTGATTCAAGTTAACTAATAGTAAAATCATAACGATTAAGTTTCAAAACTGATAAGTCCTTTAAAAAACTTAATTAAAATATGTTCCAAGATAAAACAAATAAAAACAAAGGGAAGATCAGAACTACAAAACAAGATCAAATAGATAGTATTATAAAACTGAGCAATTTTTTTTTTTTTTTTTATAAAATTCTTTCAAATATGTGGAAAGTCAATTGGTAAATCACTTTCTGATTCGCTGCTTAAAAGATCACCAGATTTTTTTTCTCAGTAGAGTACAAATGAATCTCTGGCTAGAGGGTTTATTTATGGTAATATTTGTTCCTTTTTTAGTTTGCCTTGATTACTAATTTTAGTTTTTGTTCGTTTTAGGTTTAATCAAGCAATCACTAGTAGTACTTGTTACTTTTAAGTTTGATTATTCATTTTAATTTCTGTTCGTTTTAGGCCTCAATTCCGCTCTTAGTAGATAATTTCGGAGACCACACTGCCTTTCCATGACGATAAAATAAAAGTTCAAAATAGAGATAAAATCCTTTTTAATAGACAGTGTATAATAAATTTCACAAAAAATACCAGATATTTCGCCGCTCTTAGTTTTCATTTTATTTTTCTACAAACGCAATTTTTTACAAACGTAAACTTAAATGTACTATGATTTTCGACCCGTTTGAACTCGAAAAAAAAAACCATTTTGGAGTACCTGTAATTTATAAAAAGTTGGGTGAAAATATATTTCAAATTTTCTTGAAAATCAATTAAAACTATTTAAAAGAGTAGCTGAAGATATGGGCCATCAACAAACAGGATAAAAGAAAAACTAAAATCTCTGCAATAGAATGCTATTCGTTTGTTTGCAAGCTATTAGAAACTGGGAACAGACTAAAATTTTAGATTCAGATTCAAATTGAGCAAAGAATGAAAACCACAGCAAATGAAAGTTACGCAGGTGACTTTTTACTAGTGAAATAATCCTTAGCAAAGAGAGAGGGTTAAAATAATTAAAGGAAAAGAAGCCTGCAATTTCCTGCAAAAACAAATCCGAGTAAAACCTAAATCTGTATTCGCCGGAACTTTCATAATCAACAAATAATATAATAAATAAATATTATAAAAGACTATTCAGAAGCGAAATAACCATATAACGCAAAACTAAACAGTTTTAGGTTATGAATACAATTCATACTGCAGAAGATACAACGTTTTTTTAAGCAAGCAGATTCATTGTGTCTTACTATGCTACCGCAATGGAGAAAATACATCACAGGGGTACTGTGGTGCTGTAATTATAAAAGAAGATTATTCTAACAGCAGTTTTATTAAGCAAAGAGGTTGCCACTGAGAATTTGTCATTTACAGAAGATTCAGATTGGAGCTAATAACTTACCCATGATAAAAAAAAAAAAAAAAAAAAAAAAAAAAAAAAAAAAAAAAAAACACTAGCCAAAAAGGCCACACTAACTGCAAATATTACATTCCCCTGAAATTGGCAGTGAATTGTAGCGAACAAAATGATCTTTTGAGCAAAATACAAATCTATTGATAATTGAGACACTACGACGTAAAATCATACAACAGATAATCCAAATCAACACGATCAATACAATCAGATTAAAGTAGAGGTCAGAAGATATATGAAGCCTAGGATTCAGTCCTGAACTTTTGTTTCACGTGTCGATAGTTTATTTAACATTTTTTCTTGAAGCTGGGTTTAATATTGTTGAATTTTGTGCATTCCTGCTCGTTTGATTAGCGATAAAATATAGAGATTTATATACAAGTTTGCTGTGCAGCTTTTTCCTTAATATTTACTCTGTTAAGTCTTTTCAAGCTAATATCTCATTTAAAATCATGTTCAACATTTCAACCACAAATTTCTTGGCTTTAGACATTGGGTAAACATTTAAGGAATTTCCCCTTCAGAAACGAGCCATATAAATGTTTAGTTACTGAATGTTTAATTGTATTCTTCTGTTAATTTTGCAGCCTTCTGAAAAGAATTGTTACAACATTTTATCTAATATTTAGACTTGATTCGAATAAGAATACAATTTCGGTCAATTTTCAATTTCATTAAAGTTAACCCTTCATTTATCAAATAATCCATTTTTTATGTAACTTTTTATTATTACTAATTAATAGCTGCCTGTCTAAGTAAAATTGCAAATGTGCAACATGCTCACTCTGCTCTCGGCTCTGATATCACTGGCGTGATGTTTTACAAAAAAGTATCTGAAGCTACCCTACCAACAAGACCGTATCCAGAGATTTGTTACTGAGTTTGACGCCCCCCCCCCCAAAAAAAAATTTGTCCAACTCGTGAAAATGTAACAAAACGCATATAAACAAATTTTTAGAGCCTTTTATAGAATTATTTTTTTAACCCCCCCCCCCCCTCTCGAAGAAAATGTCAAATATTCTTAAGGTCTGAGCAAAATCGACTTCAAACTTATTGTTTGTTTCTTCCACACTCAAAATTGTGCAGAATCGTAAGAAAAGAGCTTCTTGACTTGTCCAGCCTCTGAACGTCACATTACCATGCTCGAGACTTCAATCAATCACACAGAAACAATACTGCACCATTCATTAAAGATATGCATAAAATTACGAGCACAATTTATATACCATTGCAGCCAACCACATATAGAACGATGAATGTTATCAGGATGTGATGTTACAATATCGGTAAATTATTCTGTGTTGGTATAGATGAACTGGGCAAAGAAGGGAGATTTCCTGGATTCAACCGTTGCTGTTGAGGGTTCTGAAACAAAGAAGAATTTTCAATAAGGAATAGCTAAATGAGCGGAACTTCTCCGGATTACAATAGGAGCTGAGCTTCTAAGAATCCAAAATATAATTTTTTTTCAAAATTAAAGTCAAAATTTAAAAAAATCAATCTTTACTAACATTAATTTTGGGGATATTTCAGAAATCTCAGCTCTCTTTTGAGAAAATTTGGGGACCCAAAAAAAAGTTAAAAACAGTTAAAGCACTGCGTTCGAATGCTATTATAAAGACTAAATAATAAAAACGACTAAAACAGTTCTTTGGTTATTGTAAGAGTAAGATTCAATCTTGAAATGTGCGAAAATTTCCCAAATTATGACAGCAAGACGCTAGTCCTGATAATTTTTCGGTCTTTGTGGCAGATTTCTATTAAAATAAAACTGTAAATAGAAATATCACTCATGCTCCAAAAGTACAAGGTATTCTTAGAAACTCGGTGATATTTTTTATGCTAGGCTATAACGCAATCAATTAAATTGCCCAGTCAATGACAAGCCTTCGCAGGATTTGTTTTTATTGCTGGCAAATAATTTTTCTACTCTTATAGTTTTTTAATAATAATTTTTTAATAAATAATTTTTCTTATTATTTTTCTACTCTTATAATTGTAGCAAAGGCTTTTTTCTCTTTCAAGAGAATACTAACATTCTCGGTTGTAACATTTCCAGATCCTTGAAAAATTCACGTAGAAACCTATTGAGCTAGATTCTTTCAGACTCTCTAGCTTTTTTTGGCGAGCTATATTTCTAGAGAGACAGGAGAGAGAGAGAGAGAGAGAGAGAGAGAGCCATGATTAATCAAATCATGTATAAATATCATTTGCACCCAAATTTTAAACAAAGTTTATACTAACTTTGAAAATTCAAATACCCAGTTACAGGAATGGCATTCACCACAGGATTGCTATGTACAGCACTAAAGTGCCAATAAAATTACTATTATACCCACGCAGAAAGGTAGTATAACCAAAGTATATCTAGTTCCATTTCGGAAAATCTGGAAAAATACTACTTTGGTGCCAGAATGCATTGAAAAAGGGGCGAGGAAGGGGGGTGGGCTGAAGTATACTGGCTTTAAGTTATTGTTGAATGGTCAAAATGTGAAAAAAAATTCTTTGTATTATTCACATAGCTGTGTGCGTTTGAGCCATGGGGGAAAGAGCCCATAACTCTATTGGAAAGAGGAGAGCATAATCACATAGATATGTATTCTTGGGGTCCATTGTATTTATTCAGGCCTGAAAATCCCAGGATGCTAATTTTCCAGGAAAAATTTAACCATTTTCGAAAAAAAATACATACATACATGCACAACTATTGCTCGTTTAAAGAAATTAAATAAAAAAAACAAGTTTTTTAAACTGAAAGTAAGGAGCGACATTAAAACTTAAAACTAACAGAAATTATTCCGTATATGAAAGGGGCTGTCCCATCCTCAACGCCTCGCTCTTAACGCTAAAGTTTTTTATTGTTTTAAAAAATAAAGTTGTGAGACAGAGTCAAACTTTAGCGTAAAGAGCGTGGCGTTGAGGAGGGGACAGCCCCTTTCATATACGGAATAATTTCTGTTCGTTTTAAGTTTTAATGTCGCTCCTTACTTTCAGTTTAAAAAACTTGTTTTTTTTATTTAATTTCTGATCGTTTTTTAGTTAATGCAGCTTTTATTTGCATAAAAATTTTACTTTTCTTTTGCTAAATGGATGTCTTTACAAATTAACTTACGTAACTAACTTCTATATTCGTATATTTTTCTTCTGGCAAAAAATACAAAGTTGCAGATTTTTGCAGATATGAGCTTGAAACCTATGTAATAGGGTTTTCTGATACGCTGAATCTGACGGTGTGATTTTCATTAAAATTCTTTCACTTGTAGGGGATGTTTCCCCCCTCTTTAAGAAATCTAGTAAATTTTCTCAGGCTCGTAGCCTTTGATGAGTAATACTAAACTTAATAAAATTTATATATTTAGGATCAGCATTATAAACACATTCTTTTGATACATTTATTGACATCAAAATTTTGTTTTTAAAAGTTTCGATTACTATTGAGCCGTATCGCTTGTTTTCTTATTGTTTTTTTTTATTACGTATATGTTATTACTTATATGAAGGGGTTCTCCCCTTAGTCAATAACACGCTCTTTAAGTTAAAATTTAAAAAAAATTTTTATTAAAAAAACCCTGAATCACAAAGGCCGTTTAATTATAATAGATAGCTCTTTTGAAAGCACTAAAAAAAAACTGTAGCGTAAAGAGCAAGGTATTGACTTGGGGGAGAACCCCCTCACATACGTTATAATTTCTGTTCGTTTTAAGTTCTAACATTCCTTCTTACATTTCAGTTGAAAAAACTTATTTTTTTTACTTAACTTCTGATCGTTTCTTAAATAATGCTTGGAAATCCGGCGCCCCCTTCATAGAAATGTCCCTTACCCCAAAGAAACATCCTCCACGGAAATATTCTCCAGAGTAATGCCCTCCTCTAGCCCCCCCTCCAGAAAAAATCCTTCCTGAAAATGGTTGTATACTTCCCAATAACCAATAAATAATGCTGGCAAGTCCGGCGCCCCCTTCATGGCAATTTCCCTTCCCCCATGAAAACTTCCTTCATGGAAAGATCCTTCCATATAGCCCCCGCCCCTCACCTTCACCCACCTACCCCACCAAAAATACACTGAAAAATTCAGAAAAAAAAAAAAAAAAAAAAAAAAAAATTTAAAAAATTGTAAATTTAAAAAATTTAATCACTCACCCTGGGGACTTTGGGGGATCAAGTCATCCTAAAAGACATTTTTATCATATTTTTGACCATGCTGAACAAAATTGCTATCTGAAAATTTTGATCAGGTGACTTTAGTAAAACAATGAGCGTGGGAGGAGGCCTAGTTTCCTTCCATTGTTTTTTGGTCACTTAAAAAGCGCACTAGAGATTTTAATTTCCGTTCAAATGAGCCCTCTCACGAAAATTTAGGACAATTAGGTCGATACAATCATCCCTGGGGAAAAAAAAAACAAAAAAAAACAAACAAACAAACAAATAAACACGCATCCGTGATCTTTCTTCTGGCAAAAAATATAAAATTCCACATTTTTGTAGATTGGAGCTTTAAACCTCTACATCAGGGTTCTATGATACGGTGAATATGATGTTGTGATTTACATTCGGTTTCTACCGCTTTTAGGGGGTCTTTCCGCCTTTTTTCGAAAATCAGCCAAATTTTCTTAGGGGCGTAACTTTTGATGGGTAGCACTAAACTTGATGAAAGTTATATATTTGAAATCAGCATTGAAATCTGATTCTTTTGATATATCTATTGGTATCAAAAACCCGTTTTCTAGAGTTTCGGTTACCATTGAGCCGGGTCGCTCCTTACTTACAGTTCGTTACCACGAACTGTTTGATAAAATATCTACCGTCTCAAGGGCGGATCCAGGATTTTTTTTCGGGGGGGGGGGGGGGAGTTACTAATTTTTTACTCAGTTTTCGACTAATTTTACTGATTTTTACCTAGGTTTTACTAATTTTCGACTTGGTCAAAAATTTCGGGGGGGGGGGGGGAGGGGGTTCAAAACGGGTACCCCCCCCCCACGAGATACGGCCTTGTACCGTCTTTAAGCCTACAATTGTGTATGTATGTATTTTTGCTAGAAAACAACTCAATAATTATTTTCGAAAACTGACACACTGAGATTTTCTGGATTGAAAAAAAAATGATCTGGAAAATTTGACAAAATTTTCTCAAGAGCAATAATTTCGGAAAAAATATTTTTTTGTGAGTGATGTCACATTTATTAACATAAAAAAAAAAATCACTTCTGGCATCTATGCCACATGCACAATTACACAAGATGACAGGCTAAATCTTGTCACAAGATGACAAGCTAAATCGTCACAAAGATTCTGCTTAAGAACCACGGGTGAACACTAAGCATAAAAAAACATAAAAAAATTACCTGACTTAAAACAAAAGAGTCATAAATGTCCATCAGTTCACTAATTTTAAATTCTTCAAGACAAACAAACCCATCCAAAGAGGGACTCTGACGTCGGGCACAATTAATGCAATGGACGACGTGACGTTTTTCATGTTCTCGAATAAGTAACACATTGAAGACTTCCAGCTGTAACACAAGAAAAATGTTAAATTTACTGTCAAGGCACATATACAGGAAGGTGAACAGGGCCAGAAAGGAGGAATCCTTTCCTCCTTTTTGGAGGAAAGGAAGAGGGAGAAAGGAGGAATCACACCAGTCATTATTTTACGATTTCGATTCTCCCCCAATTGCTTAAATTTGCTTTCTAAATAAATTGTTTAGGGGCTTTTTAAGATGCTGTCTCCTTACCAACCCTCCCCCCAAAAGTGTATTGTGTAAACACAGTGTAAGCAATAACAAATAACATATACGTGAATTACCAAACCTGGATATAGACGCAGGAAATGAAAATTGAGGTGGTATTTCCCTATCAATTGTTTAAACCCTCCCTCCCCTGTACAAGCCTTGGTTCCTTGAATTCCTCACATAGGCTGGAACTCAGTTCACTTATTCGTAATGACATACCTTAATATTAAAA
Source organism: Artemia sp. Qi Xiang Cuo (assembly GCF_049724085.1). Lineage (NCBI taxonomy): Eukaryota > Metazoa > Arthropoda > Branchiopoda > Anostraca > Artemiidae > Artemia > Artemia sp. Qi Xiang Cuo. The sequence continues at coordinate 97,028,998 of NC_142794.1, read as the reverse complement.
TTGAAGGAGGAGTTCTATCCTTCACAAATATTTGCCCAAAACAACCCCATTAGATTTTCCTATATGTCTAGTAAGAACTTCTTGGGGGTCATACTTTGAACTTACAAATATCCTTTAAATCCCTTATCTCCAAAATAGGCCTATAAGGACTTAAAACTCCTGATTATATATTATAAATGAGCATTGCTCAATCCCAAGATAAGCTAGAGGAAAAAACACCAAAGCTTAAGGAAACAAGAATTTTTGATTAAAAATAGCTTTTACTGAAGTGTCAGATCTCAATCTATTCGTAAAATGAGCCCGTCTCCTGACCCAAAAAGCTTAACGGGATAACAAATGTTTAGGCTACAAATTTTGTTAAAATGTCATATAGCAATAAAATAATATGGATAAATTTACTGATATCATTGCTGTAGAAAAGGAAGTTTTGCCCTTTTTTGCCAAATAAGTATTCATTTGGCTTAACTAAAAAAAAACTATTTCAAAACATAAATATCATCTAAATCCTAACACCTCTCCTGCATTCCGGGCAATTTCAGAAACGACATCTATAAAAACAAATTATATTCAATAAATGCTGATATAATAAAATTTGCTATAGTAGAATTACAATGGAATATACATAGTGAGTATAATAGACTCACTCTGTCCTTGTTTGAACTTGAGGTGCTTTCTAATCCACTGCTTAAATAGAAAATCACTGGTTATTTGTTAAACTTATGGTACACTATATAAGAAACATGAATTAAACACATTTCCAGGACAATTCTCTGGCTATCACAGCTCCAACAGCCAATAATTTTGTATCAATACTTTACACAAAAACCACACCAGCAGTTAAAGGAAGGGATGGTACAGACCAATCTCATGAGCCTAATCCAAATACCGGGGGACTAAGCGAACTCCTTTTATTTAAGCCAAGGAGCTTAAACTCGCTATTCAAGCCGAGGAGCTGTAAGTTTCCTAAATAAGGGTTTGAGACAAGGCAATTCTAATAGTTTAGCTTGTGTTTCGATCTGACTCTATTTTTAGGAGTTATGGGCTATTGTAATGTATCGGACGTGATTGTCTCTTACTAGGCTGCCAGCTACCACTTCAATCCGGATAATAAAATGGAATTCAGCAAGTACGAGAACCCAAAACCTACTATCTACAAAATGTTTTTTGTTTCTTATTTGTTCAGAGAACAGTGATAGCGCAAGTGACCATCCAAAAACTTTAGTCGTAGATTAATTATGTGTTCAAATGAAGATTGAAATATATAGTACCCTTTTAATCAGCAAAGATGCTCATATATTGTTAAATACATATTGACTGTTTATCTATTGGCGTAGTTCAATTATTTTGCTGATATCTATTTAGATGATACATCTATGGTGAATGACTTACCTCACACTGACCGCAATAATGGGATGCTTCATTCTTTTGCCTTCCATGGAACCTAATTTGTATTCCTTTCTTCTTAGCAAATTGTAGCGCTATCTGACTATACCGAAGAGTCCGTAGAAGCGCCATCCTGAAAAACAAATGTTAGTAGGAACTCAAGCAACATAAAACTGGAGCATATGACGTTTTTCGAAAATTAGTCATTTCTGAACACCTTCAGAACTGCACAGTGGACGAACAGGAAAGCTCTGAATATTACAAAATACACTTGAACTAGGCTACTATTACTTTACACAATTTAGTGTCAGTAGGATGCGGTCAATCAATAACTAATCTGAAAATCATGACATGAAGCCATTGAACGGGTATAGTAGAATAGTGTCGCCAAAAAAAAGATCATTTCATTCAGTTGGGTTTTGGGTTCTAACAAGGGAGCGTGCCCAAAAATGACTGCTTTCATTCATAGTTTGAGAAGTACACCCTCCTTGTTTGACGGCTCAGGATGATAGTTGAATTTTACACTAGGAAGACGGGGTGAGGGGGTAATGGGGCCATTAAAATTTTTTTGAACCCATTCCGAACTGATCAAAGTACATTTGCTTTTTTGAAAACTCAGAAAATTACAAAAAAAGATAATGGAAATACGTTAAAACATTATGATAAAAAAGCATTCCCCGATAATTTTAATGAGTAGAATCCTTCACTTTTATATCACTTACTTACTTTTAATCTTTGCAGAGCCCAAATCCCACAAGGTGCACCAAACCCTTGGAAGTTGACTCAATCGTTGGTACCACGTGGATATCATATCCATAATTTGATTAAAATTGACAGGTAAGTTAAAAAAAAACAAATATTCTGTACTAGTATTATTGCAGCAAGTCTTAACGAAAAACACTTGTTTGATTTGGCTTTAGGACATGCCATCCCATAGGTTAGTGTAATAGTGATACACAGGTTTATGATTAATTTGTAAAGTTATTTTTTGGCGACTGACAGTCATGCACAAGCCATATAAGTTAGCGTTTCTATTAGATTCTCTATACATTATGCTTTTGAAAGCATAGCTTTCTATTCACTTTGTTCAGTCTGCGTCTGCGTATTATCATCTAAGCGAGCAGTTCCAAGGGCTTTTCATTACATTTTTTATATATTCCATTATATTACATTAAATACGATGTTGCGTAGGCTATGAAATAGGTATTGCCTGTCATTCTGATTTAGAAAATTTTGTGTTAGTTACACCAAATTAATTAGAGCGAACGAGTAAGTAAGCAAAGCCCGATAGGCGACGTTGCGGACCTGGACGTCTGTAAAAATTGGGTGATAATGGAAGCATTGGGTCGCTCGCACAATAAATCAGAATGAAAGCTTCACAAGGAGCTTTAGCAGAGCTTTATATTATGCTCGCCGTCCTGGAATCCTTTTCTTTTCATTGTAAAAAAAAAAGTTTGCAAAGTAAAGCTTTGGATGAATCTCATGAATCGAATGCCTCAATAATTAATTTGCTTGAATGGCATGCTTTAGCCGTGAGAAATCACAACTTCAATTACGTTGTTTGTGTGTTACACTTCAGAGAGAACACTACGATACACTTTAGGCAAAGCAATGCGTTAAGATCATAGAGATTTGTCAACCACTGGGCAGTGACTATAGAACGACAAAGATGTGGAAAGTTAAGCCCAAATAAGGATTAAGTTGAAGTGCATGATTCCCAGTTCCGACATTGGTCTGTTGATCTAGATATTAACCAATGTACGCGGAACTGGAAACTGGAATACAACAGAAATAAATCAAGTCTAAAATGAATCAGTCAGGTCAGAAAATATTTTTCATTACCACAAAACCAATAACCCATTGTTTTCTGGATATGTTCATAAGACTGGTGGAGAGAGATATAAGTGTATGCTTCTCCCACAATCATGATATTTCTCGGAATAACTTTAAAATTTGTTATATTTTCTATAGGAATTCAACCATTCGGAAAATTACAGAATTTGTATAGATTCAGCCTTTATATATATATATATATATATATATATATATATATATATATATATATATATATATATATATATATACCTTTATATGTGAGTAATAATTGTGTACGTTTATATTCTATTTCTCGAAAAAGGCTCCATATTTTTTCATGAAAATTGGTATCTAGGGCAATTTTCGCATATACAAACGATCTAGATAGGCCAGAAGTCTCAGAAAAATCGACAAAAGCCTGAATTTTGGTTTTTGCAAATGACGTCATGTACTATGTTAGTGCATCATGTAAGTATTTCTTATGGCATCATATTTGGCACCATATAAGTATTTTCTTATATGAATCCATGCATAACATAAATAAGATTGTTGAGTTTCCAACGCTACAGTTATTTATGTAAAATAATGTCTGTCGGAAGACCCCAAAAAACAAATATTTGCAGTTGCAATTACTATAAATCATGATTCTTTGGAACCAACACCTGAACTAACGTGTCAAAAATGAAAATGAAGAGCAAAGACACAGGCAGTTAGACTATATACGAAAACGACAATTAGAGCGTGTTATAAATGAAAATAAAAAGCAAAGACACACGCAGTTAAACATACGACAACGAACAAGTGAGGGAGTCAAAAATGAAAATGAAGAGCAGCAAGTCAATGTAAATCAACCGGGACAGTGAGAATCAAAACGTGTCAAAATTGAAAATGAAAGCGATGATGATTGGGTTTGGGGTTTTGACATGGATACGGTCATCAATGCCTACCATACCTTTGTTAAAAAAACATGGGACCCGCGACATGTATTCCATAATGACGAAAGATAAGCCGAGGTGTAACGAAGCAAACAAATTGGTAATGATAGCGATGATGATTGAGTTTTGGATTTTGACATGGAAAACGTCATCATTACCTACCATACCTTTGAAAATCAGAAATATGGACTGGATAAATCGTTGAAAAAAAAGTAAGGGCCTATAACGGTTTTATGGAAAGCGTTGTCGTAGATTGGAAATTGAAAGGACCAGTCCCCTTTTTTATAGTCAAAAGTGATTGGAGGGCAACTAACTCCCCTCTCACGCCCACCATTTCCCCAAACACATCCACTCAACATTTTGAGATAGCCGTTTTCTTCAACGTAGTTGAAAGTTCTGGAAATTAGGTCTTTGAGGGTGATACCCCCCAACAGCCATCAGGGCAAGGGCTATAAGTTATACCCTGGGGGCATATAAGGTTTTTCTAGAAAGCGTTGTCATAAAAACTTCGAAAAGGGCTTATTCGATTGAAAACTGAAAGGGTATCCGGTTCAATAATCGAAAGTGATTGGAGGGCAACTAACCCCCCTCTCACACCCAACATTTCCCCAAACACATCCAATCAAAAATTGTTTATAGGAATTTCGTTCAATGCAGTTGAAAGGTCTGTAAATTATGTCTTTGAGGATGACACTCTCCCTACAACCCTCAAGGCAAGGTATGGTCTGGGGGGCATATAATGTATTTACAGAAAGCTTTGTGATATAAACTTCAAAGAGCTCATTCGGTTGAAAATTGAAAGGGCAAGTGCAGTTTTTAATAGTCGAAAGTAATTGGAGGGCAACTAACCCCTTTTTACGCCCACCATTTCCCAGAACACACCGAATCAAAATTTTGAGATAGCAATTTTGTTCAACGTAGTTGTAAGTCCTGGAAATTAAGTCTTTGAGGATGACAACCCCCACCCCATACCCCTCAGGCAAGGGTTGTAAGTTGTGCTCTGGGGGCATATAACGCCATTTCCCCAACCACACCAAGTCAAAATTTTGAGACAGCCATTTTGTTCAACGCAGTTTAAAGTTCTAGAAATTAGGTCTTTGAGGATGGCAACTCCCTCCACAGCCCTCAGGGCAAGGGTTGTAAGTTATGCCCTGGGGGCATATAAGGTTTTATAGAAAGTGTTGTCGTAGAAACTACGAAAAGGGCACATTCAATTGGAAATTAAAAGAGCTAGTTCCCTTTTTTTATAGTCGAAAGTGATTCGAGGGCAACTAATCCCCCTCTTACGCCCACCATTTCCCCAAACACATCCAATCAAAATTTTGAGATAGCCATTTTGTTCAAAGTTGTTAAAAGTTCTGAAAATTAGGTATTTGAGATGACGACAACCCCCCCCCCAAAGCCCTCAGGGCAAGGGTTGTAAGTTATACCCAGGAGATCTATGAGGACTTTATAGAAAGCGTTGTTAAAACGGCTGACTGACCGTATTTCAAACAATAGGCTATACGAAAAATGTGGTTCAATACCGCTCTCTAGGGCTATAATGAAAGAAAGGTTGAGGTGGTTAGGGCACGTTGTGCGGATGACAGATTGCCGAAGATTGTTCTTTTCGGCCAACCATCTAGGGCTAAACGGAAAGCAGGTCGTCCCTGTCTGGGGTGGGAAGACGTCATAAAGAAAGATTTACAGGAAATGGGAACTTCGTTGGCGGGTGTAAAAAGGCAGGCTTTGAATAGATTGGGGTGGAGGAGGAGCGTGCGTAGCTGTGTTGGCCTCTGGCGGCTTGGTGCTGCGGTGAGTAGTTAGTAGTAGTAGTAGTAGTAGCTTTTGTAGAAACTTCAAAAAGGACTCATTCGATTGGAAAAGGGCTAGTGCCCTTTCTAATGGTCGAAAGTGAATCGAGTGCAACTAATCCCCCTCTCACGACCACCATTTTCGCAAATACATCCAATCAAAATTTTGAGATAGCCCTTTTGTAAGTTATGGTCTGGCGGTATAGAAGGTTTTCATAGAAATCGTTGTCGCAGAAACATCAAAAAGGGCTCATTCGATTGGAAATTGAAAGGGCTAGTGCCCTTTTCAAATAGTCAAAAGTGATTGGAGGGTAACTGACGCCCCTCTCAAGCCCACCATTTCCCCGAACACAACCAATCAAAATTTCGAGATAGTCATTCTGTTCAACATAGTTGAAAGGTCCGGAAATTATGTCTTCGAGGATGACAAACCCCCCAAAATCCCCAGGGCAAAGGTTGTAAGCTGGAGGCATATAAGGTTTTTTATAGTGTTTTCAAAGAAATTTAAAAATGGCCTGATTCAATTGGGAACTGAGAGGGCTAGTGCCTTTATTAATAGCCAAAAGCAATCGGAGGGCGAATGCCCCACCCCCCATTCCATCATTTCCCAAAACACTTCCGATCAACATTTTGATATAACCATTTTGTTAAAGGTAGTAGAAGGGTCCGGAAATTATGTCTTCGAGTATGACAATCCCCCCAGAGCCTTCAGGACTAGCGTTGTATGTTATGCCCTAGGGCCATATAAGGTCTTTATAGAAAGCGTCGTCATATAAACTTCAAAAAGGACTCATTCGAGCGGAAATTGAGAGGGATATTGCCCTTGTTAATAGTCGAAAGTAATAGGAGGGACAATTACACCCCCCCCCCCCCCCCGGTCATCATTTCTCGAAACATTTCCGATCAATATTTTGATATGGTCCTTTTGTTCAACGTAAATGAACAAAAGGACCATATCAAAACGTTGATCGGAAATATTTTGGGAAATGATGACCGGGGGGGGGGGGGGTGTTTCTCCCTCCGATTACTTTCGACCATTAAAAAGTTTATATTTCGGCTTATTTTTCGTCACTATGAAATACATGTCGGGGGACCTGTTTTTTTTTAACGATGGTATGGTAAGCATTGATGACCGCATCTATGCCAAAATCCCAAACCCAATCATCATCGCTATCATTTTCAATTTTGACACGTTGATTCTCACAGTCCCAGTTGATTTACATTGACTCGCTGCTCTTCATTTTCATTTTGACTCCCTCACTTGTTCGTTGTCGTATGTCTAACTGCGTGTGTCTTTGCTCTTCATTTTCATTTTAAACACACTCTAATTGTCGTTTTCGCAAATAGTCTAACTGCCTGTGTCTTTACTCTTCATTTTCATTTTTGACACGTAGTTCAGGTGTTGGTTCCAAAGAATCATGATTTATAATAACTGCAACTGCAATTTTTTATTTTTTGGGCCTTCCGACAGACATTATATTACATAAATAACTGTTGCTTGGAAACTCAACAATCTTATTTATGCTATGCATGAATTCATATAAGAAAATCCCTTTTGACAACCTGCGTACGGATGGCAGGTTGTCATCCGTACAAAAGAAATAATCTCTAAAAATTTCACCTTCATATCTTCAAAGGTTCTGGGCGTTGAGCTAGGCAGAACACACTATGTATATTCATTTTATGCTGCTCGTACGAAAAAGTTTCTCCACCGTATAAATAGCAGGCTAAACCATACATTCTTAAAGGAAAACCGGAAAGATTCGAACTATGATTTTCTTTTTCTCTGAAAAAGACTATGTCAATATAAGAGGAATAGAAATTAATTAAAAAAAAACTTTTTCCACAAAAAAAGGTTTTTAAAAAAAAAGTAAAGAACTCCATTAAACTAAAAACCCAAAACGAACAGAAATTAAAATAAATAACAAAGACAAACTCAAAACGAGCAGAAATTAATATTAGTAGGGTTCAACACTCCAACCAAAAAAATTCTTTGAAATGTTTTCATTTTTATAGCTTTAAGAAATCAAAAATTAATTAAGATTTTAAGAAATAAATATTAGCATATGTATATTAAACTGACAAGGCCCAATTTTTCGGTAAATTCATTTGATTTTTTTTTCAGTAAAGCACAAATTATGTTCTGGCTTTTAGAAAGAATAAGGTTTTAGAACCCTACTCATATTAATTTCTGCTCGTTTTGAGTTTGACTCTTGTTATTTATTTTAATTTCTGTTTATTTTTGGTTTTATTTATTTATTGATACTGATTTATACTAATTGTATGCTTGGTAGATTGTTTGATTCTATTTTTGTTCATTTTTAGCTTAAGGAAGTTATTTACTTTTTTTGAAGAACTTATTTTGTGGAAAAAGTTCTTTTAATTAATACATACAAAGACTTGCTTTTTCCAGATTCTAGTGTGAAGTATCCGGACTCACTAATCCCAGAAAAAAGTTAAATATGTGAAAAAATGGGGGTAGTGCCTATCGGATTAGAAAAAAACAAACAAAAAAACTGCTTACTTAACCAAACTGAATAGCTTAGGCTCTGTGATCTTTATATTTCTTGCAAGATTCCATGAGAGATGCACCATTGGTACAATGCTCTTGAAGCTTTGAAGCTTATTCCATTCATATCTCTCAATTGCTAATGAATACTGACGAACAGTGAGAGGTCCAACATTCCAGGCAATATTGTTACACCAACCATTTGCTTGCACCCAATGAACACATCCTGAAAGGACACATACTGTTAATTGTGCTGCTACGGGCAGAAGACATAAGAGTTCTCTGAGGGAGTATTTTTGAAGAAAATTCATGTTCTTTTAAAGCAACTGTCTTTTACAATCAGAACCAAGGGTCTGTTTAAGAATTCATTCTCCAATTCCATTTCTCCTAGTCTAATCCTAAAGGCAGTCTGAAGACTCATTGTTCCTTAGCAGCTCTAATTTTTATTGGTTCATTCTTTTAGTTTGTTTAATAAATATAAATCAGTTTTCGTAAATTGGTAAACTTTTTTACATTCTTTAGATACACATTAATCGAAATACAAATTTAGACACAATTTGGACCAATTGGTCATAAGAAGGCTCTTTTCGAAGTAAATGAGGAATGAATAGGCTGAAGTCAAATTTATTTTTTTTTTATACAATTTTATTTAGGCTATACAATTACCAAGAACAATTGATACAAAAATTATTTATTTTGAGGTCCCATGAGTTATTGGTGAAAATTGACATATGGATGTGTGGATTTTCAGGACTTTCAGGGACTTTTCACAACTTTCGAAACCAATATAAAAATAAAATAAAGACAAGTCTACATGCTATACAATTTCTTCGATCCTCTTTCTAGGTTTGGTCACTGCCCGTTAACTATTGACAAAAAAAGGAATGATATAGAAAACATTTGAAGGAAAACTTGATAACGAGTTGAAATAGAAAACAAAATGAAATATACAAAACAAATAAATGTTCATTGTTATAATATTTAGCGAAAGAAAACAAAAATAAGGAGTAGATCTAAAAATTCTTTCAGGTTAAAAACTAAGATTCGTTATTCTGACACGAATCTATAGAATACAAAAAAATTTCAACTTGGATATTAAAAGCAAGAGGTCTTTCTTTAGAACATTGCTCTTTACTTAGGCAGCACCATTGCTCTGCCTATGAAACCACAAGCCTTAGAACCAGTAGTTTAAGGGCCGAAATTCTTAACTGCCCATGGAATATCCCGTAGAAAAAAACAAGAGGAGAGGAGGGAGGGATTTTCAAGGAGTGAAAGCCCTTGAAGCAGATGAAACAAAAGCGACGCGTTGTTTTTGCAATGTTTTAAGTCTACTCAGGAACGTAGCAAGAAAACCACTAATTCCTACTCCATACCTAGAAGATAAGTAAAACCTCATTGTAAATGAAAAAAAGAAAATTAAAGGAAAAAAGACTTACTGTAAGCCCAAAAAATCTAGTGCAGCATAAGTGAATAATTGAAGCTGGAAAGAACTAAATTATTTCTAAAAGGATCTAACAATAGGAGTAGTAGTTCAAAAACGGACTGAAGTTGATTCTTTAAAATCTTTTTGTTTTACAGTTTATCTTTTTTTCTTCTTACATTTATATATCTTACATTTTATATGTCTATGGCCTAAGCCTTACAGTACCATTTCAATGTTTGTTCAAATCCATTTAATCTAAATATTTACATGGTGTTAAAAAACTTCCAATTAATTCTAACGAGCTTTTTATAAAGTGACCCGAGGGTTTAAAGAATGATGACCAATTCTTCTATACTCGTATAAAAAACGGAAACAACGAAACAAAGAAATTTATTTTTCTTAGCAGTATAGAGAGACATGTAAGGAAATCGACACGGCACACAGGTACAGTAAAATGTGCACTTACTCTTCTTGAACTTGAAAAACCTTTGTTCAGTCAGAATTAAGACTCGCATTGAAGCTTTGTTAGTACAGAACAATTACATACAAGTCCGATCAATTATAGCGCCTCCAAGCGGGGTTATTGGATTTAAAATGGACCTTCTCCCTCTCTTCCCTTACACATGCTATCTTTAGTCAAAAATAAAAACTATTTGGTAATTAGATTAGCTAAAAAGTAATTAATACATTGAAAATTAATTAATAAATGATTAAAAAGTTAATTATTGATGAAATGAAAATAGTCGATGAAACTGTAAAAGAACATTAAAAGTTTAAAAATTACGAACCTGCATTAACCCAAATGAAATCTCCAGGTTTCTGAGTAAATCGGTAGACAGGAATGCCAATCTCATGCAGTTCTTCAATTAAAGGCCACCAAGAACCATGAAGATAGTTTAGGCTATTCCTGAAATTGAGGAAAAGATAAGTTAGTATATGTGTCAGATTAACATGTTCATTCTAGCAGTTTTTATCTTCAAACAATAGTACTGCATTGGAAAATAAAGATACGACATTTGGGAATGCAACTTAGTGAGCAAATAGTTCTAAAAATTTTGGAATTATACAAAATCTGTCTTTTTGCCTTTTTACCAAATGAGTGCTTGTTATACCATATTATACAATCTTATGTTATACCGCGAGACTGTCAATCCTTGAAACCTTGAAAGTCATTTTGAAGCTGTGATTGGATAGTCAAGATGATTATTTGATGCTTCAAGAGATTGTTGAGACATCCCTTTTTATTCAATCAAACAAATAAACATCAGTAATACAATCCACGTTTTCATCAAAATGAAATACATCCCTACTGGGTTAAACCAAACAAAGAGCAAACACCGGCCAGTAGTCACGGAATGCCCTTCTAAAATGTTTTATGTTTAGCCCTTCAAACAGCAAAGAAAGAGAGAGAGAGAGAGGGGAAGAAAGGAAGAGGGAGCAGAAGTCGAAAAAAAAATTAAGGCATTTTATCCGGGTATACTCGCATAAAGTAGAGAAAACAAAATACCGGATTATGTAATTTGACTTGTAGCGAAAAAATACTGTGTGTTATACAACACAAAGAAAAAAAAGGAATGATATTATCATCAGAGCTAGAAAAAGTAGAAACTAGTAAGTCACCGAGAAACTTGTTGATAGTTTCTACAGCTATGCAAGATGCTTCGTTTTTCTATTGGACCTGGAGGTTTATGGAGAGGATTGATTCCATTCCAAGAGTCTCATCAGTCTCTAGCCCCCTCTTCCTCTTAGCGCATTATTGATTTTTGTTCGTTTGTAAGGGTAGTTTTTGTATGTATATCTTTGCCATCATCTAAAAAAATCACTATGAGAAAAACTCGCAATGGATTTATTCAACGATATATCTGAAGTATTTTCTGTTTAAGTTGTAATTCTGTTTTAATAATTTGAAAAATCTTTATTGATTTTCTAACAAATAAAGTATTTATTTCGAATGGGCGGTGTTGGGAGTGAAAGTTAAGAAATGAAGTGTGAGTAAATTCAATGAAGTATGAAATAAATTACAAGATGCATCAAAACGATGTTGAAGGGAAAAGTACAGACTAAAAAACCCCTCCCCATATGCAAAGTCAAACGCAAACTACGTCGGAGAGGTTTAAAAGATTCATTTACTATAATTTCAAACCCAATTTTATCAAGGTTTCGATCTTTAGGAGTTCATATTTGAGCAGAATGTTTTTGCCATGAATCATATTTTCACCAACAATCTTACAGTTAATGGATAGGACGAACTAAAATTCTATTTGAGCGATAAGACGAAAAATCATGGTACAGAACTAAGATTCAAAAAGAAAACAAAACAATCATTTTCCATTTTGTACACAAATTATGTCAATAAATTGGACCACTAATATAAAAGTTAAATTTTACAAACTGTTAAAAGACTTAATAAATATTGAAATATTATATTTACATAATGTAATAAATATCACAATACTGTCATTTGCTAGCCTGAAGTTGACCATGCATGACGTCAGGACCAATACCATTCTCCAGCTTTAGCATGTGCAAGTCAAGGTAGGCAATACTTTCTGGTTTTTAATATACGGAAATAGCGGCATAAGCATTGGTTGGACTCATTGCTAAGCGACCAATCACGTTCAGAAGCAAAGTCACTGAACAATAAGTTCACTCAAATTTTAGAAACATCAACCGAAAAGAATCAAAGAAACTTAATGAGTTAACCTCTCAGCTTGGAACCCTTGAAACAAAATTCACGCAGCTTGAAATATTCCTCAAGAAATCACAAACTGAATTTAAGAACCTGAGTGTAAACTTAGCAATATTCGGAAACATAAAAATATTCCCGTTATATCAAGAGTAATCGAAAAGCTGATAAATGAGCAAAGTGTGAAGTTCCTAGAATCAAGATCATTTATTCGCTCTACTCAATTCGGGTTCGGAAAGCGTTTTTGACCGAGCAAGGTATTCTAATTTTATGTCATTTATTGGTGGTGCATCAGACTGTGGACTGACAGTTGCTCCAGTCTTCCTAGTATGAAGAAAGCTTTTGACAGTCGATTAAGAAATATTCGTGTGAAAATTTAGATAATTATGGTATTTTTGGTAGTCAAGGTCAAGATTTTTTGAAGTCAAGGTATTTTCTGAATGAAAGGACCCAGTACGTGAAAACAGACGATTTTAAACGAACTGACAGAAGTCTAAAATGTGGCATTTCCCAAAGGTCCAGTTTGGGCTTCCTTTTCTTTTTGATCATAATATATATATATATATATATATATATATTATATAGACCAGTGTCTGGAAAGTTCTGGTTTGTCAACTATGGAAATTTCTGTACATAAGCTAGGGACATTTATGAAACTATTGCGATGTAATATGGAGAGTTCAAACCTTCAGTTTAGGGTTTTCAACCATGGAGATATCAATTATACGGCTGACGCGGAAATTACCATTTTTCTTTTTATACATTTGGCACCTTAAATGAGCCATTAAAAATCGCTCTGCCACCTTCCGGTAGTCGGCTACTCCATGAAAAAAAAAAAAAAAAAAAAAAAAAAAAAAAAAAAAATCATGGCTACCCATGCAAAAAAGCAATTATCCTAGCTGTTCAAGACGAAGGGCTCAGGTTTTCGAGGTTTTCAGTTTGTTAGATGTTATCAAAAATGGTGATCCATTCGTGAACTGATCCATTTCAAGCTTTTATTCAATTCCAAAAATTTTCTTTGTAATAAACTTCTAACTATAAATCGAAAACTTTTATCATTAGATTATTCGTTAAAATAGGTTGTTAAACCTTTGATGACTGTGGCTCGCTCTTTCCTATGCTGCAACCATGATATATTGCTATCATTCGATATTGTGGGTCTTTGATATTCGGGCTATTTATCGAAAATTCCATAAATGCTATTTTCGCAATGAATTTTTTCTATGAAGATAGACCAAAACAACAGTTACCATTCCGGAACCAGCTTCAAATGAGGATTCTTCCTCACTCGACATTTTTTTTCAAGCTTTGAATTTTCGGCTCCTATGGGCTGGAGTTCATCCTTTACTGGGTTACAGCTGCTGCTGCAACCATGACATTATTTTTATTTATTTTTTTCTGCAAGCAAATCGTTGGATATTGTTCTAGCCTCAGATGCAGCCCCATATTCTAAAAAGAAAAGAAACAAAAAGCTCACTTTTCACAGAGAGATCTAAGACTTCCCCAGTACGCATCAGGAACACCAAACCATTCACAATCACCAGGTCCTATGTTGATATTCACCGAACAGAAGTTGTTGTTCTCTTGATGTCCTGGGGTTCTACTTCCAGGCACTTTCATATATAACTGCACAGTGTTCATACCAAGAATAGGGTGGCCAACATGGCTAAGCATATTTCCAGCTGAAACCACACGTGCAAAGGCTGGTAGCTTTTGAAGCTCTTGCAGCTGAGCTCGCCACTTTCTTTCGTCAGACAAATCGACATTGGTCCCAAATTTAATAATGCGATGACCAGACTTGGCTTTTCGTCGACCAGCCTTGGCGCCTGGACCGAAACTGTCACGAGAGTCTGAATCGGAGTCCATTGGACGAATTATGCCACACATTTTTTCCTGCTCTTCCTAAAAAAAAGATATATAGTTATAAATACACCCTCAAAAAAAGTCATTGAGTTGAGGGAAACGAATTAAAAATATCAGGTTATGTAAAGCCCATTCTGTTTTATTCTCTTTGTTTCATTCCTACTATTATATTTTCGGAAAAAAATAAGGTTTTTTCTTTTTAGTTCATTTTAAAAACGACATAATTTAATCTATATTTAATATTTTTAATTTTTTAATCTTCTCTTAGAATAAAAACTCTCCAGTGTAAGACAAAATCTGTTTTAACAAAGATTCGAACCTCAGTTACTATGGCAAGAGGCAAGTGTTCTAGCCACTACCCCATCAACTCTTATACAATATTGATTGTTTTATAGTTTTTGCTCTGCCAATTTATGGTTCATTACCAGTTTGATACTTCATCTAAATTTAGCAGAAAAACACGTCTAGTTATTGGGTTTTTGAAACTCTTCCTACTTATGTTCAAGGTTTTCAACCTTTAGCGGACTACAATTTCATCAACAGAAGATTTAAGGAAATTATTAAGGGGGCTGGGACAGGAAGCATGCAAGAAGGGGAAGTGGATATACGGATACAATTTGGAAATAACTGAACATTTGGAATTGGTCGAAAAACACCACACCAGTTCCGTGAGTATATGTGACAACCACACATCTCAAAAAAAAGACAAGTCGGTGAGTTGAGGAAAACCAAGATATTACTGACCATTTCTACCGAAAACAAATACAACCGATATTTTTTTTTATTAACGATTCCGGTGTTTCAAAACTGCTATAAAAATATCCAAACAAATATTACTGAAATAGGAAATAACCAAAAAATAGGCAAAGGAGGCTTTTGGACTTACAGAAATTGTGCTTCTTCATTAAACAATAGTTACCAAAATATCTTACCCAAAGTTTGGTTTAATGCATGCACCTAAGAATGCACCAATTCTCAGGTGGACAAAATTTTATCCAATCTTTTTTTTTTCCAATATAGTTCGAGTATGAAGAATGCCCCTCAGCCCATATTAGAAAAAACTTAGTCAAACTACCTTAAAAAATTGGCAGGTGTCTCAAAGATACGTTTGAGATTCTTTTTTCTTATCAACATCAACGACAATAGTGTTCACAGTAGCGTCGAATACAAAAGTTTATCAGCGTCATCAATGAAATCTTGCCTTTGATAAGTAATACACTAGCCAAAGAACCTTGAGGACGATAAGAATAGAAAGATCCATAGCGTGTATTCTCTGCGAGAGCAAGATAAAAAGATCTCATCCCCTTCCCTAAAATTTAAAATTGCAACCCCTTTAAAGAAATCCTGCAAGTTGAAACTTTACCCCTCAGCCATGACACAACACTGGGCAAACACGCTTAGTAAGATGATCAGAAATCAACTGACTATACTTGTGTTAATACAACTGAGAAATACTAGCTTTAGCTACCCTTTGTATAACCTCAGGGTTATAAATTATTATTTAGTCTATATGCGTTTTGTACTAATAGTAATTGCGGTGATCCACATGTGCTTTAAGCAATTTCGAGCAAATAGAAGAAATTTTCCACTTACGGAAATAAAAAAAATATAAAAAAAAACAAAAAAAACTGTTGCTATTTGACGTTTTCGCTTAATACCCCAATGTATTTCTAAAGATTGGCCTGAAGGATCTCTTAAAAACAAAAGCAAGGAAAAATCGTATTCTAAAAATTGCCCTACTCGGTCCATTTACTTTCACTCCCCTTCCCCCCAAATACCCAGCTAAATTTTGTGTAATGTAGGCCTACACATAATACTTCGAGTGTCCAAATGTGGTCTGCCAAGCATTACAGTGTATGTAATGCTTGCTCCGACCCTATTTAATTTATGTATTTCAGGAGTTCTGGCAAAGATATCGGCTACCTATCTCTCCGGTTTTTCTGATGTTTCATACCTGGCTTACGCTGATGATCTGCTTCTTGTAAGCTGTACTAAATCTGGTTTATCTAACATGGTTTCTTGTGTTGCCACTTCTTTTTCAGACATAGGCCTTTCTCTTAATGTAGATAAATGTAAATTTCTTTCTTTTAATAACATTTCTAGCACTTCCCTTCGCTGTAATGGCTTTACTATCCCTCTCGTAGATTCTCTTCGATGGCTCGGTATTTCTATTACTAATAGTCTTCCGAGCTTGCGCCAGCGCACAGTCTCAGATATTAATATGAAAATTAAATATTGCCTCTATTGTTGCCAATAGATGTAAATATAATAAACTCGCGTTGGCCAAGCTCTACTCAACTTTTTGTGACCATTCAATTGGAATTTTTCTCCTTCTTAAGAAAAATGAGTTGAAAAGAATCCTGATTAATTATTTTAGATTTTGTAAATTTTTGTTGTTTCTTCCACCTTGGACCAAAAACCGGGTAATTATTAATAAATTTCTTGTTCCTAATATTACTGAAAAACTGGAAGCACTACGCAGAAAACTTTTAAATACTGCTTGTATCCGTTTTTCTCCGTACCATCACCTTATCAGGTTTTTTCAGTCATAAGTTTTTTTTCTTTTATTTGTTTAGTTGTTTTTCTCTCTTTGGTCATTCCACATTTTTTAGTATTGTAAAGAGTGAGTAAAAATCAAATAATGATAATAATAATGACAGCTTGTGTCCATATTTCTGTATATTACTGATTATTAGATTCTGCAAGTTGTGAATTTTTTTTCTCTTCATCTTTTCCCCCTCCTTTCATGTTATTTCTATTTTGTTTTAGTTTCTTTTAAATTTTTATGTGTTACTCTGTAACTGGTAATCTTGGATTATTATATTGACTTGTGTTGCATTTTATGTGTTTTTCCTCGTGATACACTCCAAGTATTGTACCTCTGTACAGTTTGGGTTAGAAATAAATAATAATAATAATAATAAATCTGGAAAAGTGTCAACATTCACTACACCCCTGACTTCAGCAATCTACAGCAATGACAAAAAAAAAAAAAAACTTCTAAACTAAGACAAACTTTAATATGATATCCTCATACTTATTTGTTTACAATCCCAATATAGCAAGCCCAATAGGCTTTTTTCGCTTTGAAGTTTGAAGTCAATTTAATAGCGTAGCACAAAAATGTAAGGGTTAGTGGTATATGCAGGTACGGGGTATAAGGTTTGACACGGTACTTATCTGTCATCCAGCATTATTTAAAAACTCCAATAAAGCCACCTAGTATAGTTCATTCAATGGCGGACATGATAGTTCTATCAGTTTGGTAGGTTGCTATTTTCGTTTTTGAGAAAACTTCTCGAAGTCTACTTCAAAGTTTCAGCTATACCCCCCAAAAAATATTTGGGCAATAGTTTTTTGTGCTTTATTTTGTAATGGTTTACAGAAATTGTGTGTGTAAGATAGCAAACGAAAGCTTAAACATCAGGCCACATTGTGTGGGCATCTGCTGAAAAAATATGGAACAGTAAGAAAAATCGAACCCGATTTGCAAATAGAGGTCGCATGGTATATACTGGGACAAAGACAAGTGGTATGTAGTTGGACATGTCCCAGTATATACCACATGCATTCTTACAGTTCAGTTCATACATTGCGTCTTTTCTTATCTGTTTTTACTTGTATCCACAGTTTATATAATATACCAGTAAGTTTACCGCAGATGATTTCTGGCTCTTCATTCTCGATGCGAACAAAAAGCTCCTCCCACTTATTTCTGCACTTATTGTCCACTTATTGGTTGAGCCGGCCAAGTGGTTTTGTCAGTACTTGTTCCGTAGGTGAATATTCTTCGTCTACCCGTGAAAAGATCTAATGCCGCTTATGTTTATATCTGCAAAAACGTTATCTTGAGCACTCGCACCTCAGTCCGGGTTTTTATAATGGTTGAGATAGGGAAAGATCATACTGGATAATTATATAAGCTGTGCTTGTATCCTAATGATAAAAATAGCTTACATATTTTTTTTTCACATTTCACATCAGAATAGAAGAAAATACCACAATTTCCAAGGGCTAAGTGGGAGGAATATTCTAAATTGATTGCTGAAAAGAATGTTGACCAGCATTTCATTATTAAAGCAGCTATTGTAGACCTAGAGGCTGGCTTACCAATTAGGGCAGTGGCGGAAAAACACGGAGTGTCCCATTTAGCCTTCATAGAAACTGCCAAGAGTATTCAAAACTCAGTGATGACGAAAAAGCGAATTACAGTGGTACCCAAAAGTTCAGATTCGCTACTATTTTTCCACCTGAAGTAGAAGCATCACTCTCTCAATACCTGCTGTAAGTGAGCAGAATGTGTTATGGTCTGACCAGTTGAGACACCAGAACCCTAGCTTATAACTACGCCGTTGCAAACAATAAGACTGTCCCAGACAGCTGGACAGACTCCAAAGAAGCCGGGATAGACTGGTCATCCGGGTTTCGGACTCAAAACCCATAGCTTTCACTTAGAAAGCCAGAGGCAACAAGTTTGGGGCGTGCCACAAGCTTTAAGAAGCATAATATACACGAGCATTTCTCTAGCTTGCAGTCAGTTTTGAAGAAAACTCCATTTACAGCAAGCAACATATTCAACTTTGATGAAACCTCAGTCACCAATGTTCATATTCCTCAAAAGAATTTTGCCTAGAAGGGTAGAAAATTAGTGGGCAAAGTAACCTCAGCTGAGCATGGTGTGCTTGTGACTATGGCTAGAACCATCTCTGCCAGCCGGCAGTACCTCCCCCCTACCTTATTTTCCCATGCAAGAAATTTCAACCTCACATGCTGACTGGTACTCCTGCTAACTCTACTGGAGGAGCTTCGCCTTCCGGATGGGTAAACCAAGAACTGTTTCTGGAATATCTCAAACATTTCAAGAATTACTCACATGCTTCCCCTGAAAGCCTGAAGCTTCTGATAATGGACAACCACGAGTCCCACATCTGCTCTGCAGTTGTGCAGTTTGTGAAAGTCTGGTATCACTTTACCAACAATACCACCGCATTGCAGCCACAGGTTGCAGCCATTGGACATTTGCGTGTATTTTCCCTTCAAATGCCAATACAACAATGCTATGGACAACCGGATGCTGCCCAACCCAGGGAAGACCGTGACGATATACGAGATTGTATCTCTTGTTGGGCAAAGTCTCCCCGTATCTTTCACACCAAACAACATAATAAGGGGCCTCGATAAGGCAGGAATATGGCACTACAAGCTAGACATCTTTACAGAAAAGGACTTTGCAACCTCTGCTGTAACTGACAGACCTGCACCTGATGCTTTGGATCTAGTTGAACCTGGAAACAACTTGGCCGAAACCCCAAATACAAGCGGGACTTAACAATCCTCTACGCCCGTTTAAGTTCCTGTGACGTCAGGACAAGATTGGCCATACACTAAAGGCAAGTTATGTGTACTGAGTGGCAGAGGCAGGAAAAAAGCCTCTACAATGATTCTTACTGACACTCCTGTGAAAAGACAGATTGAAGAAAAAGAAGCTGAAAGAAAAGACAAGAAATCACGGGATGGCAGGGATAGAGTATAAGTTGGGGCTGTTGGAAGAGCTGGAAAAGCAAAAAAGGACCAGACAACAACAAAACTATTTTTGGATCCAGAAGGAAGTGATGATGAAAAAATGATTCTTGATGATGACATTGATGACTCGATGAAACTAGGTGAATTGGAAGATGAAAGTGAGAAAGAGGACGAGATCTTGGACAGTGTCTCTACAGGAGATTTTGTTAAAATTGTTTACGAAGAAGGGTATTTTCCTGGCTCTGTCCTAGAGAAAAACGAGAACAGTGTCGGAGTGAGTGCCATGAGCATGGCTAGTCTAAAAAAGTGCAAGTGGCCGGATCGAGATGACTCAATATGTTATCCAAGGGAAGACATTTTGAAAAAGTTGTTGCTTCCTACCCCAGCACCCGGTACAGCTTCCAGAGCAGCGTCATATTTCATGTTTGCTGATTGGTAGTCTAGTCTTATGCCTAAGATATTTTTACTTTTGAAGTCGAATTTTTTATGTAGTTTTTATATGATGAATAATCGAAGTGTTCTACCAATACATCAATCTTTTTACTATATCCCAGAGTATACCACCTCGAGTCCCAAGATATACCACCCCCGGTACTTAGTGGGACAAATGGTATAAGCAGGGACATCCCTTTTTTTCCTTCTAGTAATACAAGAAAAATCTAGAAAAATCACAGTTTATGCATAGTCCTGAGGCTTTCATTTGAGCCATAAACCATTTTTCTACTCCAATGTTAACCATGCATTTTGGAGGTTTTCCAAAATCCGTCCCTGTATATACCACTCTCCCCTACTTACAAGTTTTTGTAATTTTTGTAAATGCACTGGTAGAAAAAAGGAAAGAAAAAAGGTTAGAACTACTTTTTGATTGAGCCAAGTTTATGCTTGTTAGTATTTAGAATTCTCATTCAAGTTCTACAGATCAAACATTCAATATAGGGCGTGAGGAATATTGCTTCCCAAGAGTTAAACAGCTCTGATTATTAAAATAAAGAACATTGAAAATAAACAAGGATGAACCTGAATTCTATTGCGATGAGGTGAACCGTGTTTAGTTTCACTTAAGACTAATGGCTATATGATTCGCCTTCAATATGGATTTGAAGTCCTTCGAGTCACTTACATATTCAAAGCGATTTTTTTTAAAAATCGTTTTTTTAAGATGTTTTAAAGATGAGTTACATCAATTTCGAGAAATGGCGAGCTATCAGATTTCACTTCCAGCTCAAGCAGAGGACAACGGAAACTGTTTATGTCAAGAGATCCATTTTTTTGGTGGTTTAAGGCATTCAGGAAGCAAATGAGTCGATTGGGGATGAACCACGAAGGGAAAGGCCTTCATCTTAAGTAATCAATGAAAATGTTGGCAGTATCCGGGATCAAGTGCATTCAGATCATCGGTTGATAGTCAGAATGATCAGCGAAGAGTTGAATTTGATTCCCTTCACTGTTCATCAAAACTTAAACAATTAATTGGGGATGAGAAAAAATCTCGCGCAAGACCAAAAGGACATTAGTAAGGAGAAAGGCCTTACATATTTGAATTCGATGAAAAATGATCCCATTTTCTGGAACAAGTCATTACTTATTACGAGTCTTATTACGAGGCACAATCCATAAACCAAGCGCCAGAGCAGGAAGTGGCACAGTTTAACCTTTCCAAGGCCCAAAAAAGCAATGCTGATGAATTCAAATATCAAATGCATGAAGATTTGTATTTTCAATATCCACAGAATTGTCAACAAAGAGGTTAAGGTTCAAATGGTCAATTAGCACTTTTACCGGGAGGTTCTTAAAAAACTTTCGTGATAGACCGAAGATCAACAGCAACGGGGGTTGCTGCAGGATAATACTCCTTGTCAATCAGCAACTCAGTAGCACAATTTAATGCTTAAAATTGAATTAGCTTAAAAAAAAAAAAAAAAAATTATAGAAAGTTGGAAGAGCCGTCTCCTATGCTGTGTGGTTTCAGAAAGAAATTATTTCGTGGATGGTAATAGCAAATTGTCAATCCCTCTCAATACGAAAAAATCAATTGCTTAAACTGATGAATAAAACATTTTATCTCCGTTATCAAAAAACTCATTGTCAAAAAACTGTTTATAAAAAAAAACTGTTTAAAACTCGTTGTCAAAAAACTGTTTGAGAATTACATAAATTTTGATTAGCAAAAACTTCTTGCTATTGCATTTTGTGAAATTGATCAAGAAAAACTGGTGGTATCACAAAACACAAAATTAAATAAATTGTTTCCTGTAAGTGCGCATTAAGCATATTCCGAGACTTCTGAATCTTGGGATATCTTTTTATTGCCTAACTACATAAGAAGAAGAAGGATTTATTGAAAAAAAAAACATATCAACAAAAATTATTACTTCCTCCCCTAAAAAGCAAAGCTTGTCCGTGGGGGAGGTAGAGAAAACAAGATACTTAAAACAAAGAACACTTGACCACCGATACCACTAATACCATCACACTAAACAAAAAATACAAAATAATATCATATATTATACATCCTCTGGGGACATCATATCAACAAAACCCCCACAATAAATAAATCAATTAATCAGTCAAAACTCATATTCAGCAAAAAGCAGTTCCTTAAGGATTTTTCTAAAAATATTGGGGTCACCAATAGTCTTAATATCACTATTCAAACTATTTCATTTCCACGTACCTTTATAAAAAAACAGAAAAGCATGAACGGGAAGATATACCTCTAGGTACACAGAAGTCCGTGCTACCCATTGTATCATGAGAATGAACAGTAGAACTAATGGACAATAAATCACCAAAACACTGAGACTGAACATCCTGCTGCCGTCAAAAAATAAACCACAATACAGGGAATTCACGAAGGCCTGTAGCCGGCAAAATTTTTAAAATTGTGTAAATTTCTCAAACAGACATACGCGGAGATATACCGGCTAAAATTCTTACTGCATGATTTTGTAGAACTCTTATTGGTTTTAAGGTAGAAGAAAAAGTAGAGAGCCAAATACTTGAACAATAAAGTATATACGGGTGTATTAAAGAAAAATAAAGATGGCGAAACACAGACTTGGGAAAACAATGTTGGAGTTTCTTCATTATACCGAGATCTCTTGCCAGAATTTTGCTAGTTAAAGTAACATGTTCCTTAAAAGATAGAGTTTCATTAATTACCATCCCAAGGTATTTAAAAGACGCAGTCGGTTTTATAACACCATTGGGCATATCCAGATCTATGGGTAAAAGTTTGATGATCGCAAAAAAATAATGAAGTTAGACTTAGCCTTGTTAATCCTTAATTTATTTACCCTCAGCCATGCTGTTATTCTATTAACTGATTCCTTCATGGAAATCTGCAGCAGCTCCGCTGTCTTAGCTGTGCTAATGGCTGTTGTGTCATCAGCAAAAAGTGAAACTGTTTCATTAGTCGGGTTTACCGTTAGTTCATTTATTCTATAGCAAAAATTATTTAGACAATTT
This sequence comes from Artemia sp. Qi Xiang Cuo, assembly GCF_049724085.1. Lineage (NCBI taxonomy): Eukaryota > Metazoa > Arthropoda > Branchiopoda > Anostraca > Artemiidae > Artemia > Artemia sp. Qi Xiang Cuo. The sequence continues at coordinate 97,005,600 of NC_142794.1, read as the reverse complement.
GGTAAATCATTAATAAATATCAAGAATAATATAGGACCGAGAACTGATCCTTGCGGAACACCTATTTCAATACGCTTTTTTTCAGAAGAAGTATCATTTAGTTGGACATACTGATAACGATTACTTAAAAAACTTCTTAAAAAATTTAATGATTTGCCCCTCAAACCATACACCTCACACTTCTTAAGTAGAAGTTCATGATCCACAGTATCGAAAGCTTTCATCAGATCTAAAAATATAGCACATATTTTAAAACCTTTGTCTAACAACTCATTAATAATAGTTGTCAAATAAATCATCTCCTGTTCCGTTGTTCTTTTTCTGCGGAACCCAGATTTTGTCTCTACAAGTAACTTATGATCCTCCAAAAAACTCATCATTCTAATACTAAAACACTTCTCTAAAACACGGATAATAATGGGTAAAACAGATATCGGTCTATAGTTTCCTGGGTCATTTTGAATACCACCCTTATGAATTGGGGTTATACGGGCAACTTAATTTAATTTTGGGATATCTTTTTATTGCCTAACTACATAGATGGCAATTACTTTCTTTTAACCCGTTTTCAACGTGTATGACAAGACTGGAAATTCTATAGCTTACAGGCTACCACGATTTTCTTCAGTTCCATGCCTGAACTGCCTCGAGGGCATTACATATTTGGGACTTGCTGTTGCAATCATGCAAACTGTGATGCCGACTGCTGCTGAATGATGCGTCAGTATGCAACTCAATCCCTATGATACAGGCAATTTAGTTTCTTAGGGGACATTTGTTTAAATTTATCAATTGGCATTATTTCTGGGGTTACAAATATATTTGTCTTTTATCTAGATCTTTCCAATATGGATAAAACTAGTCTTCTATATATTATTGTGGCCAAATGAAAAGGGTGCATTAATCTTTTTTCGGAACTTAGCACGTTAAGGCTTGTGAGAAAACTTTCGTGCCAAGAAAAACGTCGTCATACCCTCCCCACCCCCCATGTAAATGGTGAATGTCTTAATAGGCTGCAAAATGCAGATAATGCTAGGGTCAGCAAACATTTGTAGCGAATGCAATGATAACCATACAAGAGGGTTGAGTGACTTTGTTAAGGAGGATTACAGTTAGTACCTTTAGCGATTCCTGAAAACTGGAGGCTTGGTATGACGCATACTTGGCAACAGTCGTAGATGATCTATGAGAAACACAACCCCAACCTTTTCGACCAAGTTGAGGATCGAAATTTTCGTCGACACTTTGCTGCAATTGGGTACGCACTTCACACGCATGATCTGGATGAGCTTCAACAAGAGATTTTGTGGAAAACAAACCGAGGTCTAAAAAGTATAACAATGCGGGAATCAGAATTAATCCTAAAGATGAAAACAGATGCTTAAAACATGAAAAAAAAACTTCAAAAATTTTTATATAGCATAACAAATTCACGAATGACCTAGACGAGCATTAACAAGATAAATTGAAAAATCAAACCAGATATAAAGAGTAAAGCAAAGAGAAAAACCATAACTAATTTTTAAAAAAATAAGCACAAAACAAAGTAAATTCAAAAACTCTTAAAGAGCAGTGTAATTTAACATACAAAGACACAAATAAAAAAGATTTTTAGGCAAAAAAGAGGCAAAAAAAAAATTAAAATCAAATTCATTTAGATACAAAATACTTTAGATTTATTAGGTAGTAGCACAATCTAATGCTTAAAATTGGTTTAGGTTATAAAAAAAAAGAAAAAAAAAGAAATTAAAACAAGATCAAAAGAGTAAGACAAAGAAAAGAAAATCATAATTGACCTTAGAAGCAAAAAAATATGTAGGCTATTGAATATGAAAAGAATTTCAATTTTTTAAATTATAGTAATTCCGACATGATCTGTATGGGCTTTTACAAATATATATTGTTAAAAACGAGACAAGATATAAAGAGCATAGCAGGAAAAAAAATTATATCAACTTGTAAGAAATACATTCTTTAAAAAAAAAACGAAGTAAAAAAACTATTGGCACATAATTATTTTTGTTGAGTTTGATAACAGGCCAATGTTTTTCACAATTGTTATGAAGTCAGAACCCCCATAAATTACAGTCATTGTCACATACATTTTTGCTGTAATATTAAGTAATAATATTAATGTAATGTTAAGTATTAATATTATGTAATATGTAATAATTTGCTGTAATATATTAAGTGTAATTTTGCTGTAATAACAGAAGGCTGACTTTTTCAAGCTGCATGTCCTTAGAAAAATACTTAGAATCTACCATTAAACGTAATAACAAGATTTTGTTCAGGTATCGTGCGTTTCTTGAGATATAACAGAGCTTCGTCTTTTCCTCGAATAAACATTTTCTTTTTAAAAGCTCATCTTGAATTACAATACAAAAGGTGTTTATGGTCAGCTCCCATTTCCTTCCATAATTCGGTAAAAGCCTGATATTCAACGGAGGAGATTCTTTACAGTTTACAAACTCAGGGCACCTGTTCAAAGTTTCCAAAAAAGTAATATGTAAAATTTGTTTTCCTTTTTTTAAGACCTTGGAAATTTTTTCTGTGACCCAGTGCTGGGACCTAAACTTTGATAAACATGTCATTAAGTCGAAACATCATATCAGTGAAGCTACCACCTAAATTAGACTCAAAAACAAGTCCTGGGAATAGTTAAAACTTTATGCACAAATATAGCTTCAGCGATGTGAAAAAAGTTAGTTCAATTTAATTTCAATAGCATGTCTCATCCCTGGGGAAAACGTATTTTAATATATTGAGAAGTAGGCCAATTGTTGTTTGTGATAGACTTCACAACTCTAGTTGGGTCAAATATAAAGCAGCTAATACTAGCTGACTCAAGATTCCTCCCAAGGGGTATACCCGCAACCTGATTGATATAACATATCATTGAACTTCATTTATAGCATCAATAATACAGTCTCTGATAAATCAAACACAGCATCGAACTTAGAACAAACAAAAAATGGCCAAGTTTCTAAATTATTTATCCACTAAGCTTCTATATTGCACACAATTTTATCTTTATGTGTTCTTTGCAATAAAGTTTTTCAAAATTCTAGAACGTATTTTTTTCGTGAATAGAAACTATTTGTACAAAGCATAGTGAAACTTAATGAGGTCATATTGAAAGCTTAGAAATTAACTAAACAATCAGTAAACTAATTATTCATTTCTGGTCCTACATAGTTTAAACTGAAAAGTTTATATGTATGTTTATATATATATATATATATATATATATATATATATATATATATATATATATATATATATATATATATATATATATATATATATATATATATATATATATATATATATATACATATATATATATATATATATATATATATATATTTATATATAAATATTTACATATATTTATATATAGTACCGGGTGCCGGCATTCGGCCGGCGGCAGGGTTCTATATATAGATTCTAACTGTCACTTGTCTTCTATTTGAGCCTTTTTCTTGATGTCATGACGTCCCAATGGACCTTAAATTAGAAGTGGTGCCTTTGTAAAATGACATTTGTTTTTATTGGACGCGTTTTCGCAATTTCTTTTTTTTCGTTTTTGGATTTTGATTACTTCAGACAATTTAGCAATGGCCTTTGCTTTAGCTGTCCATATTGTTGTTGTCGCAATTGATGGTCCAGGTTATCAAATTTCACATCTTACCACGTTTCATAGTTCAGGTGTTGCGTAACAGTGCAACAGTTATTTATATTATATAAATAACTGTTGCGCTGAAAAATCAACAATCTTATATATATATATATATATATATATATATATATATATATATATATATATATATATATATATATATATATATAATATACACATATATATATATATATATATAATATAAATAAATGCGCTTGTTGCTTATTCTTCCCACATTTTACTTCCCCCTTCACCCCCCAGGATCGTACATAAAAAAAAAAAAAAAAAAAAAAACTGCACATCTTTATAGGTATGATTATTCAGAATCTCTATTATGGTCTCCAATGACTATGTGTCTATTGAACATCATAAAGATTGCATTGTGAATTTTCTAAGTAAAAATATACATCCTAAATGGTGTCTGAATCCCACTAAACTTGTCGATTATAAATTTGAAAATACAATCCAGAAACACAAAAAGAAAAACAAAATGAGAGAAATTTCAAAAATTGTGATTGATTTAAAAGTAAGATTATCCAAGGTTCTTGACAACATATTAATGGCTGGTTGCAAAAATAGTTGAAACCAGTCATGACAAGAAATTTCAATCTGTATCTGTAGGCCATGGCCAGAGGGTCAACAATGGGATCCTTTAGCCAGTGTCTCCGACATCTCAAATTCCTAAATTTGGACACATAGAACTGATATACCACGTATTACTTATGACCATCCAGAAACTATTTAGGGAATATTCCCGAATAATTCAATTTAAATAATTAGAAATCTACATTTTCGATGCAACTGCCCTAAATAAATAAATTTGGTGGGTCTATAATTAGATAAATTAGGTTTCTATCGACGTTAATATTTAAGAATATGTGAGAGAATCAAGGCCGTACCCAGGATTTTTTTTCAGAGGGGAGGGGGGGGGTACACAAAAAAACACAAAAAACGCATACAAGATTTGTTTATGTCTATTTTTGTTACGTTTTTACGAGTCAGACAAACATTTCGGGGGGGGGTTACAAACCCCCTAACCCCCCCCCCTGGAGAACTAATCATACGGCCTTGGAGAACTTATTGTCAATCTATTACTACTACTACTAACAACTCATCGCAGAACCAAGCCGCCTGAGGCCAACACAGCTACGCACGCTCCTCCACCCCAATCTATCCAAAGCCTCCCTTTTTACACCCGCCCACGAAGTTCCAATTTCCTTTAAATCTTCCTTTATGACGTCCTCCCACCCCAGACGGGGACGCCCTGCTTTCCGTTTAGCCCTAGATGGTTGGCCGAAAAGAACAATCTTCGGCAATCTGTCATCCTTCATCCGCACAACGTGCCCTAGCCACCTCAACCTTTCTTTCATTAGCCCTAGAGAGCGGTATTGAACCACATTTTTCGTATAGCCTATTGTTTGAAATACGGTCAGTCATCCGGGTACCCAAAACAATCCTTAAGCAATTTCTCTGGAAAACATCTAGCAAATCTTCATCCGATTTTCGGAGTGTCCATGCTTCTGAACCATATTTGACCATTGTCATCACTGTAGCTTCTAATATTCTAATCTTGGTTTGAAGATTTATCTTCATATTCTTCCAGACTTTTTTTAACTATGAAAAACACCATGAGCCTTGGCTATTCTATTTTTAACATCTTCACTGCTCCCAACATCTTTACTAATAATACTACCAAGGTAAGTGAAGCTGCCCACCTGATCAATCTTTTCATTACCCAACGTCACCTTTTCATCTTCACCTTAGTGACTTAGTCTTCCTAACATTAACTTTCAAACCAATTCTAGCACCCTGAACTCGCAAAACCTCTAAAACTTAATTCATTTTGCTAACACTTTCATCTAGGATGCGTAAATCATCAGCGTAATCTAAGCCCAGGAGACTTTTCCCTCCCCATTTGATTCCTTGGTCTCCCATTGCCTTTCCTGTGCTCCTTAATACGAAGTCCATCAAAATAATCCATATAAAGGGGGATAGAACACAACCCTGCTTAACTCCTGATTTAATACAAAACCAGCTGCTAACCACATTTCCTACCTTAACCGCAGCAGTGTTATTCTCGTACATAACACTAATCATTTTAATGTATTTGTCTGGTATACCATACAAGGATAAAACCTTTACTAAAGCTCTTCTATCAACATAATCGAACGCTTGCTCGTAATCTATAGAACTGAGGACCAAAGGTGTTTGAAAATTCAGGCACTTCTCAATTATTAGCCTAAGAGTGAAAATTTGGTTGAAACATTCTCGACCTTTTCTAAAACCACACTGCTCTTCTCTTAAAACTTGTTCTACGGCATCTCTCAGTCTAAAAAGCATCATATTACTAAGTAATTTACTATTTACAGAGATCAGACTAATGCCACGATAATTACCACACTCACTTTTATCACCTTTCTTAGAAAGTGGCTTATTTAAGGTTTTCCTAAAATCATCAAGTAATTCCCCTTTTTCAAAAATCATATTCATAATCTTCAGTAACTTATTTCTAACCTCAGAGCCACCATATTTAAGAAACACATTTACCACCCTATCAGCACCTGGAGCCTTATTATTCTTTAATCCTTTTAGTACTGTTGCTAATTCCTCCTCAATAAACAAATCTTCCTTCACATCCAAGGTATCACAAACTTTTTCATTTTCCTCCGTTTTTCCTGCAACTCTATCTCGGTTAAACAAATTCTCGAAATGTTCGGCCCATCTCTCATTAGCTTTTTCCTTATCGCTAATTGCAACCACATTCCTATCTTTAACTGGGCCAAGTCCGGTTGACTACTCCCTCTCAGTTTGTTAACGTGCAAGTACAATAGTTTACTATTATGCCGTCTAGCTACATCTTCCAGGTCCTCGGCAATTTTATCCATGGCCTCCACTTCACACCTCCTTAGTTCATATTTTAATGCTTTCTCCACTTTCTTTACATTTCTTTTGTTTTCATACGTCTATCGCTCAGATAATTCTTGTACAAGTCCTTTCTCCTTTCTATTAAACATAAAGCTTTTTCACTATTATTCTTAGCTGCAGTTCTAGCTTTCTACCCTAATACACCTTCAGCAACTTCACAAATTATTTTTCTAAAATTATTCCAACCATCTTCCCCATTATCTAATTTTAAACTCTCAAGTTTAGTATTCAACTGTTCCTGGAAAGTTTCTCTCAAATTCTCATCCTGGAGTATACCAAAATCATAACTTCCTGAAAGGTAGTCACCCTTCCGATATTTCAGCTTTAAATTAAACCCTGAAACTAATAGATGGTGATGTTTACTTTTTACCTGAATAGAGACACTCCTATATACCCCAATATCCTGTAATGATCGTCCCGGTCTTTGGTTTTCTATGGCATGATTAATAAGGTTTGCTGTCCTATAATCACCTGAATACCATGTTAACTTATGAACTATTTTAAGGCCAAATGACGTGTTGGTTATAACTAGATTGTTATTACCAACGAAATTGCAAAAGCCTGTATCCATTACTGTTTTCTTTTCTTGCACCAAATTTACGTCGGCTAGAATACCATCTATTCCTATTTCGACCGACCTGGGTATTAAATCATATTTCTACCTGGGACCCTTTCTATTTGCTCCTGTAACTGTAAGTAAAATTCATCTGAGTCACTAGTATCTCCATCGAGTCGGTTCTACAGGGGCATATACTACTATAATTGATACTCTGAACTTTCTAGTCATAAAAAGAGCAATTAGTATTCTATTATTAATACCTTCCCAGCCTAAACAAAACTTAGAAGCTTCCTTATTCATCATGAGCCCTACTCCCGGTCTATGTACCCCATCATTCCTGCCTGAGTAAACAAATTCTATATCACCTAATTTAATGCTTCCTACCCCTGGGATATGAGTTTCTGAAATTCCTAATAAATCCAGTCCCAATCGTCTGAACTCATCAGTTAAAAGGTCGACACGATAGTCATTTTTTAGTTTCGTAACATTCCAAGTTCCAATTTTCATGTTCTTTAAATCTGTGAAATTATTTTCACCTCAGGAAAAGCAATGATCCCGGACGTGCAGGACGGGGATCACATATCTTCTCAAGTCTACACCGAAGTCCTTAAGCCGGCTTAGAACCGGACAGCAAGAAGTCCCTGGGACCTCGATGAATGGAGGCTTTGTGCAATCCCGGGCCCATCTTGGTCACAACATGGTCTTCAGCACTTGGCGATGCTCTTCTATCAACAAGAGTCGAAATCCTGCACAGTCTCAAGCCTATTACCTCCGACTCATTATATATTCATGCCTACAAATATTATGCTACTACGGGGAGGCAACCCATAATAGATAAATTAGCTAGGAAGAGGTTATTCAACCAAAAGACGCCCATCAAAACATACCAAGTCCAGAAGAATTGTCCATTAGTCAGAATCCCGTGTCGAATGCTGTGTCGTCAACCTGAGACTAGATTTGTAAAACAGAAGCCCATAATCAGAACATATTAATTACATTTATAAAAAATGATACTTGCTTTCCACCGCATTTTGGTATTTAAGAATTTCTGAATTTAGTTTTTAACTCTGAGGCTAATATTCCAACAAAAATTCACACTGTTCTGTTTTTTGCAGGAACAGAAAGCAAAATTTAAAGAGTAAAGGCAACCAGTTTCTTTTCTTTTTCTTAAAAAAAAAACTTAAAATTTTTATTCAAAATGTAACTAGTTTTAATTATACCGGTCAACTTTACCAGTGAAATGTAGAGAAACTACCCAAAGAGATGTTTATAAATAGCTTTCAAAAAATACCAGAGATACACCCATTCGCAGCGCAAGATATTTTGCCTGAGCGTGTGCCATTGACGAAGAAACTTTCTCGTGAACTGTTTGAAAATCAATTTTAAACGTAATATCGTCGTTAACAAAAAAATAAACAATAAATAAACAAAAAAAAAACAAATATATGGTGGTGTTATTTTTTATATATATAAACAACACGAACAAGGCACACTACAAAAAGAAGAGAAAGATTGAATCCAGACACCTGAAAGCAAAACCAAGTAAACAAATATTTCAGTTTTCAAGCTGGTTGCACCTTGTTTGTAATATGTCAAGCAAAGAATTGCAGTTTGTATGATTTGTTGGCTTTAAAAAAAGATTTCATCCCCAATCAACACCCCCTTTAGCTCCCCAAGTTTCCTTACATGCACATATTACGTTTCTTTTTTTACTCATAATAGCTCATGAATTTAGGGGTTCGGCCCAAATAACAAAATATTAATTGTTTTCAATTATAAATTTAATAATTGAAATTTAATTTCAATTATTAGGAATTTTATTGGTTTTAATCAATAAGATTGCAAATTGTTGGTCCAAAGTAAAAACACACCAAGTACATGTTCCGCAAATGGCTTTTGTTTTGTCATAAAGGTGGTGCACAAATCTCTAATCGCTAATATTATAATACGAATGCCCCATAGAGACATCAAATTCAGTTACCAAAAATATTAATAGTCTCGCCAAGAGTCTACTACTGAGTAATATTAACAGTTATTATCAGTACAACCTTTTGGCCAAAAGGTTGAAAATTTTTTCGTATGCCAAAAAATTAGCATACGAAAAACACATCAACCAAAAAGCAGACAAAAAACCGAAAAAAAAATCAAACAAATTTTGAAAAAAAAAAAAAATTTAACCAAGACTCGAAACAAAACACAGTTACAATAAAATGAAACAAAATCTTACCCAGTTTAAGGGCGGTGGCCATTCCTCTTATCACAGATATTGGATATTGCATAACGAAGTCCTGTAAGCAGGGGTTATAGCAGTCTTTTTTAGTTTCCACAAAAACTGAAGGTGTCGGAGGGGACAATTGTTCTTTCATCAATTTAAATTTGGGAGGGGAGCAGGGTCGAGGAGGCGGTGCATCAAAATCCAATATACTCGTGTCATTTAACGACTCGGATTCACACACATTCTTACACAAATTAATTAAATCACGGGCATTCATATCTAAATGAGGTAGAGGCGCTTTCACTGAATTTTGACTTTCAGATTTCACTCGAGTGACCTCAGGTTTCGGTGGGTCAGGCGTTTGTGTAGGAGTAGGGATCAAAGAACTATCCAATTCGATGTCCCCGTCTTGAGCTAGCTGACTAAGTAAATCTTCAGCTAAAGAGGTAGCAACACTAGTAATATCCTGCGATAATATTGCCTGCAGCTCTTGATCTGACACACCTCCAGAAGGTGAGACATTTGGTGAACAGGGGAGAGTGGGGTAAAAAGAGGCACGAGATTGGCTTAGTTCCGATTTGACCCGTACTTGACTCTGCTGCATTTGTCTATACTGATGCTGCAGTTGAGTTAGAAGTTGTTGTTGTTGCTGCGTTAAACTATTCTGGTTCTGCTGTAAATAATTCATCATTTGTATTTGCTGTTGAGTGAGGTAGAAAGAAGGTTTGGCTGGCTGGGGCTCTTCCCCAGGTTTAAAGCGCTTAACATTTGGTCCCTCTTGTTTAGTAACCATAGTCTGTCTATTCTGACGAAGCATTATCTGTTGCTGTCTCGCATTCAATTCAGATGTTACTGGAAGGTTCCAAGCATCTTCTATGCAAGGAAGGGATCGAGTTCTAGAAAAGAAGAAATATTCAAGTCAAAATATTCAAAGTGTACATAAAGAAGCGATTACTAAAATGCTCTAATGGTAAATTCCATATAACTAAGTGTGCGCTTATGGAGAAGAGTAAGGGGAAAATATGGAAAAGAGCATAAAACAGGATAGTATGTGCAGTTTTATAGTGGTCCTTTTAACTACGGGAGAGACATAGACCAAACTGTAACGATGTGCCTACCAAACTGTACCTTAAATGACATAACATAACAAAAAGAAAGACAATTTTGTATTGCTATTTGTATCTTCATTTTTTTGAGGTTTTCTTTACATTTTTGACTTAGTGTAAAAAAGATTACAGTTTTAACAGTTTTAATGAAAGCACCCAGATACAAAAAATAAAAAAAAATAAAAAATAAAACTCATGTCAATCTGATGATGAAGATGATAATACATTTGGATGCTTTTTAATTCCAACGTCCAAAGCATAGTGGTGAAGGTACAACACAATGACACAAAGAAGAAGGCTTATATTAATGGCTTGCAGAAAGTATTTTGGTTTTTATCAACTCGGTCCTTGCTGCATTTATGCACAGACATTCTCCTAAAAATTTAGCAAATGAAAAGAGTATTGGGGGGTCCAGAGTTGATATGGGTTCACAGTCCAAAAAAAAATTTCAGTTCAAAAATAAACCTTTTTCCTCTGCATGTTGGGTATGCAGTGGTATGCTCAGGCAAACCACTCAGGGGTTGGCGTCCCTGCCCGCAGAGCTTGAGAGTGGTAGGTACCGCAAGGTGCCCCCTCCTGTCTCTATTGGGGTCACCACCACCTCCGCTGAGGTTAAGTATGAGGTCTTATGACCGCTCCTTATCCGATGAGGCAAAGTCTGTCTTAGGACTTCTTTCGTCCGCTGTTTGACCAATACCAACCGGTATTTACCAAGTTTCCAAACGGAAAAAACAGCCTCGGATCGGACTTCCTTCTAGTAGATAACCATATGCACATCCCAAGACATTTCTTATAGAGATGTTTCCTCTTACCCACTGCTATATACGCCGTCTCCAATCCAAGTTGGATTACCTTAAGAATATAATAAATGAGGTCTTCCCTTCTGTCATTCGTGTATCTGGGACCAACCTGAATTCTAGCGTCATTGATAGTGAGATCAGTATTCCTGGTTACACTCTGCTCAGGCTGGATCGCAAAACCCGAGAAGCTCGACTTTTGGTGGAGGTGGAGTTGCTATGTACCTTAAAAATAACATCCCTTTTTCGGCACTTATGATTCCTAGCGATAAGGAGGTCCTTTGGGTTAAAGTAAACCTATCAAACAAATCGTTTGTTATTGGTACAGTCTATAACCCACCAAAGATGAAAATCACCGATGAACAATCAAAGATGAAGATGTTCACAGATGAACATCTGGAAGATTGCTTGGAATTTTTGGAGCAAAAGTTCCCTAAATCAGGTATAATAATCCAAGGAGACTTCAACATTCATCATGGTCCCTGGCTGAAAAGTCGACCGACTGATGTGGAGGGCGTAGCTCTGCTAGACCTGAGTCTTACTTATGGCCTAGAACAACTTGTTGGCTTCAACACTTACATCGGCCCTCGTGGATCATCCAGGCTTGATCTCTTCTTAACTGATCATTCGGATTCCTTTAGTGTTGAAAGCTATCCTTTTGACAGCGACCGTGCGGCAGTTTCACCACACAGACTGGGATGGTCTGCGAAACTTCTTATCGGCAAAGCCGTGGAGTAAATTTTTAAAAGAAACCCCACATAAAGCAGCGGCACTTTACAAAAAGCGATTACAGAGGCTATTGAGCAATTCTTCCCATCAAAAACAGTAAAAGTCTCATCTCGAGATAAGCCATGGTTCAATGCTGGTTGTAGAAAGGCAATCAGGGCCAGAAAGAAGGCTCACAAGAAATGGTGTTTAACTGAATCTGACGAGGACCGGGCTGTTTTTATTAGCGCTCGAAACGAGTCTGTTAAAGCTGTACGTCAAGCTAGAGCCAATTACAAGCACAAGTTTTCAGACAAAGTGAAAACTGCCCCTGCAAAGCGGTGGTGGAGGGTCGTCAAAGAAGCTCTACCGTCATCTAAACCAACATCAATTTCTTTGCTTCATGTTGAAGGGACGATCATCCAATCAGGCCAAGAAAAGGCAATGTTCTTGCACAAGCCTTTTCAAAGGTATCCCAACTTGATGAGGACGGAGTCTCCCCTCCCCCCTTTCTGCTATGAACAGATGCAAAAATCACCAGCGTTAACATAACTACTAGGAAGGTGCTCAGAACGCTAAGCCAGCTGGATGTCACCAAAGCTTCAGGACCTGACAAGATTCCCAATCTCATCCCTAAAAGATGTGCTCCTGAACTTTCTGGTCCTCTTGCCTCTCTCTATAGAAAATGCTTTGCAGCGGGATTATTCCCGAAAGCCTGGAAAACTGCTCATGTGGTTTCTGTTCCAAAGGAAGAGTCTGTCCTTACTAATGTAGGATCATATCGACCCACTTTTCAATCGTTCATCAGACCTGTCATGGAATATGCATGTCTTCTCATCGCTGGTGCACCAAAAAGCCACATCGTTCCACTCGAACATATTCAAAATAGAGCAGTGCGTGCAGCAACCTCTGGCAACACGAAAGCTAAAACCCCATAGCTGATCCAGGAACGTTTCGATGTACCGTCCATGTCAGTTTTCTATAAGTACTTGAATAGCCCTCCATCGGAGGAGCAATTGAAGCTCGTTCCTGATAAAGCAAAGCCCTCGCGATCAACTCGCCGAAGTACAGCTCGTCGGGACTACCTTGAGCAGGGTACTCCCCGCCAAGAATATCTGAAAACGAGTTTCGCCCGGCAATCGGTTGCGACATGGAAAAGATTGCCGGCAGAGGTAATGCCGAAAAATCCTTCCCTTGATGCGTTCAAGAGAAGGTATAACAAGTAACTCAGTGTTAGAAAATGAGGTAACTACCAGGACTAGCGGCAAATCATCATTTGTGATGGAGCCGTGAAGCCTGTAATAAAAAAAAAATCTTTGACTACAGTGTATAAAAGATTACACTTTGAACCGTCTCAGTTTGCGTTGAGGAATTGACACACCTAATTCTGTTTTTAATGCAACTCCATTTTGTCATTAATAAAATTGATATTGTAGATTTTCAACTAAGAAATTCAGATACGTTAAATTCTAGATATTTACAAGGTATAAATGCATTTAAAGAACTAAAAAATTTAAAGGTAAATTTGCAGTTAAGGTTTGATACTTTATAGTCAATGCGAGCAACAGTAAAACCGTGCTTTCTATGGGAGATTTTTTTATCAGTACATTGATTCTAATACCATATATTCTAATTTATGAAGTATGATAAATGAGATTTGCATGTTTTTTGTAGGAATTTAAAATTCTGAATTTTCATTATTCAGCATTTCATTTTGGTACTTAGTTTTAAATGCAGCATTTAAAAACTTCGTGCAGCATTTAAAAACTTGCCTTACAGAGGCAAGGTTGGGCTGACTTTTGCAGGGGTAAAAAACTACTTTTTAACCAAAAAATAATGTCAATTATTTTAACAGGTGTCTAAAAGCTACTTACTTGTTAGCAGGTAAGGGAGTAGGCGCGTTGTCGAGCTGAGTTTGAAGCAGTCTTATTCTTTGAGATAGAGACTGAGGCACTTGAGTATCTATTCCTCGAACAGAGTTTGTATAGCAGTACAACGCGTCTCTAAACTGGTGAACACTTTCGTAAAGCAAACCTGTAAGGATTAATAACTTATTGAGAAAAAGGTTCACCCTACAAAAAAAGGGAAAATTTTACGTACAAAAAAGACAATGCTTCGGTAATTTACTGGCTAAAAGGACGTAAATGCCTTTTCCGCAGCTGAACCACCCCTGTCTCCTAAATAGCTTAACCCCCTTCTCCAAACAAAATCATGTATTTCGTAAATAAAAGCAGGTCTATAAGTAAACCCCACACTAAGGATTAGGCAATTAAAGACTAATTATAAAGTACGATACGAAAAAGCCAAAAAAAAGGAGTAGAAGGATAAAAGTTTGAATGGAAGAAAAAATCTTTATTATTCCCTCACAGTATAAGACAGGACATATATAGAAAATAGCAAGACTATCAAAATTTGAATTTTTTTTAATTTCTTTCCTTCAACATCAATTTTTCTTAGATCGAAATCGATTAAAATATTTTTTCTTACTCAAATATAAAAAAAATTTAAATGATAGCATTAGACAAATTTCGTGTAGCTGAAATAACAATACGATAACAAACAATATAGTTGAATATATTAATTCATTATTGTGACAATGATTCCATTAATAATTACGATTAACTGATATTTCTAAAGGCAATAAATAATTAAGTTTCAAATCTAAGTTGAAAGGCTTTGTTACGCAAAAGGCGGTATCCAAAAATTGACCCAAAATCAAATAGAAGCAACGCTTGAGCTGCCATTACAAAGTCGACGAACAGTTGACACCATGTTAACATTTGCTCTTGGTGTTTGTTGGTACCATCCTATATCAAATTATAATAGCCTATTGAACACATTCTTTTGCCAGCAATTTCAAATATAACGCTTCAATATTCTTTAATACTATATTAACCAGATGTCAACTTTTATTCAGATAAATAATTGATTATAATAACCCTTATTTTGAAACACAAATAAACTATCATTTAAAAGCTATTTCTTTAGTTTAACTTAGATATTGAATTTGCTACTTGAATTTATAATTTTCTATGTCGGCATAGAAAACAACGAACCTTTTCTTTGTTGTCAAAAGACGGCAAAATGTCGACAAGATATCAACACTTTACAACTCGAAAGCCGGTCGTGTCGACAAAAAATTAAATAAAACAGCATATTCCTTGTCATGTCGACTGAGATGTTAATTTGAACTAAGCTTTAGCATCTTGTTCTTTATTTCAAGAATACAAATAATATGTAATAATAGCATTCAGACCGCATCCAGGGGTAACCGGTTTGAACCCCCTCTGGAATTGTTGTCCGAACTGTAAAAAAGTAACAAAATGCATACAAACAAATTTTTGATGCGTTTTGCAATTTTTTAACTCAACCCCTCAAACAAAATCCTGGAATGGCATTGTAATTACAGATGTAATACCATAGTGATTGATATTATAATATTTAAAAATATATTGAATCACTATTAAAATAAAATTAATATTATTCGAAAAAAGGGAGTAGAGGAATTGATTATTTACCGACCAGTTCAATCATTTCAATTCAAGTTGAAGCAACTCCATGCTGCAGGGTTGCAATTTAATAAAATTTTATCTTTTTTTCATCTTTAAAATTTTGTTCTTTTTTATTCCTACTTTTTTTGATAAGAAACTATAACAGGACCATCGCCATCGTAAATACAAAAAATCAACTGCCAGGTAGGAGTAACATTAAAACTCAAAACGAACAGAAATTATTCCGTATATTAGGGAGAAGAAATGATTCCCAAAATTATTCCGTATATACGGAAGAAATTATTCCGTGTATCTTGTCCTGAATAGTCAGCAGGAGGTTAAGACGGTGGAAGTCTCCTCATATACAGGAGAGTTCTTATTTGCTTTTAGTTTTAAATGTTGCTCTATACTTCCACATGAAGAAGGTTATTTAAAAATGAGTGGTCAGTTAAAAGCCATACCTAAATTAGTCCAAGCTGGCGTATGCTTCTTATCAATCTGAACTGCACATATGTAGGCTTGCAAGGCATCCATAGGCTGATTTTGCTGCTGGTAAAGTACCCTGAAGAACAAGAAAATGCATTAGGGAGTTAAAAGAAGATAACTCATAAATGGTATTTTTTAGGATGTTCTAAAATCGGTTTTGGATATGTGATTTTTTTTCTACTTGAGAGGGAGGAGGCTCACTTTCAGAAATCGTTTACACCAGGTGATGCGTGCCAAGCGGGGCAGAAGTCTGTGGCATGCGTGGAATTCTGAGATACTCATCAGGTGGAGGATTTTGGGTACCTTTTATCTTGAGAATTGTGTTTTATGATGGAGCACAAAATTAACTGTAACAAGTCCACATGACTTTACGCGATCGCCAGTCATATACGGCCCAAAAAAAGAAATAAGGAGAAGAGGAGAACAAAGCTACTACGCACTACAATGATATAACAATTGACAAAATAACGTCTTCGCGATAAAAAAAAGAAAAAAAAAAAAAAAAAAAAAAAAAAAAAAAAAAAAAAAAAAAAAAATCAGGTTCCTCTTATAAACAGATATCCGATTCATGCAATTTAAATAGCCCAAACCATATTAAAAGTCCCAGGAAAACCAGTTATATGCTAACGTTTCAAAGATTTAAGATACCGGCTAGCTCGGGATGGCTCGATTCCAAGAATCTATATTAGTTTTCTATTTTGGCATTATGGCTAGCTTCATTGCAAATTAAGAATTAATTTGTGTTATATTGAAAGCAGAGGTAAAAAAAAAGCCTTGGCTTTGAGTGACTGTAGGGATTCTGGGATCCAGGAACCGTCTTATGCAGGAACAGGGAAAAAATTATGAGCTTACTGTTTTTGTTTCTAGATAATAATCTAAGAACCAAACCATTTCTCGCTTACATCTAATAGAGCTCTCTAATTTTGCGCATAAAGCCTTAGATTCTATACTAGCTTTAGATTTTAAAGTTACTGCTACTAGAATCAAAACTATCTAGACTGACTTCGCATACCCAGGCTTCGGCATTTTGGTAGTGCTACAACAAGGACATTCCCTAAAAGTACGGCATCCTTTAAGTCATATTAATTATCATACCGTGTTGAAGTCAGTGTTATGGTTGCAGCAGTAGCTGCATTAGCTCATTGCTACAGAGAATTTAAAGACGTTTTGAAAAAACTAAACTGTCAAGTAAAGAAGAATCGTCATTTGGACGCGATTCAGGAATGGTAACTGTTATTTCAGCTAATCTAAATAGCAGAAGTTCAATACGAAATAAGATTAACTGGAATTCCAAAACCCCTTTAAAATGATGGAATCAAAATTGCCCCATGGTCAGAGACCCCCTTACAAAAGAGCTACAGTCCCCGATTTTGAACAACACGAATAATCACTTTTTTGCGTGGAAAACAGTGATGTCTTCTTTTTGTCCCAAGGTGTGATCTTCATTCCAGATGATTTAAAAGCACTAAGAAGATTCATCGAGTCCATGTGTCATTCAACATTAATCAACTACCAACTCTACTTTCCACATATAATCACACTGCAACTCTTTTTACTCATCATTGCTTGGAGTTATTTATGTTAGAGTCAACATTAGTTGAATATTAGTCTCCGCAAAATGTTATGACTCTAGTTTGACTGTTGTTATAAAACTATCCTAAGTACATATCCATTTATGAGAATTTCCGAACTTGCTAAATATAAAGCTGATGCTAATTTAAAATGAAGATATCAAAAATCAATCATGTCTTTCATCAATGGTGGTTCTGTAATACCTTGGAAAATCTAAGCTATATCTGGAGTTTCAATATGTACACTTGGAAAATCAGAAGAAAGACAATTGGTTCAACGCTCCCTTCAAAAAGAAACAACCAATTTGTTTCTTCAGTCAGGCTTGCAGATAGTTACTTTCAACTGGCTTTCAGTTGAAAAAACTTATTTTTTTTGTAAATTGAATTTCTGATCGTTTTTCAAATAACCGGAAGATCCGGGTCAACTTCCATGGACCCGCCCCCCCCCCCCCCCGAACAAATCCTCCATGGAGAGTTCCTCCCACACAAAATCCCTCCCGGAATATTCCACCCTCGATGAACATAACCCCCGAAAATTCTTTTTTGCGGACGATACCGCCTGAAAAATTCTCCTTAGCATACTTTCATTTGAAAGATTTTCTGATCGTTTTTCAAATCATGCCGGAAATTTCTCTCCGTGAATTTTTTTTTCCGGAAAACCACCCCATATAAATTTTCCCGGCGGAAAATTCAGTCATTGAAAATTTTCCCTCGAAAAATTCCAGCAGAGAGAATTTATCCCGCACAAAATCTCCTCCCCCATGAAAAAATTCTAACCCTGCTAAAAATTTCCCCCGGAACATCTCCATATGTAAAACTGAGTCAGCAAAGAAAACGTAAGACAACTAAAAAGAATTTCGTATTAGAATTCTGTCATATTCAAAAATATAAAATTTTCCCTAGAAAGTTCACCCCCGGAAACTTCCCTCCCAATAGAACCCCCTCCCCCGAAAAATGTCAGTATACTTCCAAATAAAAAATACTATATGTACACTACAGGCAAATTTAAAAACTTACAGCCCTGTCCGCAGTGGCTGTGGGGGTTATGTTATCCCCAAAGGCATAGTTATTGGACTTTTCTAGTATGCTGAACAAAATGGCTATCTCAAAATTTTGATCGGACGACTTTGGGAAAAAGGGGCGTGAGAATGCGCCTAGTTGCCCTCCAATCTTTTCGGTCACTTAAAAAGAGACATAGAATATTTAATTTCGGTTACAATGAGCCCTCTACTAGTATTATAGGACCACTGGTTCGACACGATCGCCCCTGAACAAAAAAAAAGTAAACACATCCGTGATTTTTGTTCCGAAAAAAATCCATATTTTTGTAGAAGGGAGCTTGAAACCTCTACAGCAGGGTTCTCTGATACGCTGAATTTGACGATGCAATTTCCATTAAGATTCCTCGACTTTTTGGGAGCATTTCCCTCTTTTTTTCAAAAATCAGGAA
Source organism: Artemia sp. Qi Xiang Cuo (assembly GCF_049724085.1). Taxonomy (NCBI): domain Eukaryota; kingdom Metazoa; phylum Arthropoda; class Branchiopoda; order Anostraca; family Artemiidae; genus Artemia; species Artemia sp. Qi Xiang Cuo. Next base: position 96,986,613 of record NC_142794.1, on the reverse strand, counting down.
AATTTGCTCAGGCTCATAGCTTTTAATAGGTAACGGTAAGCTTAACGAATCTTAGACATATTAAATCAGCACAAAAATTTGATTCTTTTGATATATTTATTGGTATCAAAATTATGTTTTTAGAGTTTCGGTTACTATTGAGCTGAGTCACTCCTTAGGCTACTTATAGTTTGTTACTACGAACTGTTAGAAAATTAAAACATCAAATCCGTTGATTCACAAAGACAGCTGCACCTTAAAAGGAAAGCTACACATTTTTACACAGTTTGGTGCAGAATTTGTTTCAATTGAAAACAGAATTCTCGGGAAATATTCTCGTGAAGGGACTATGACTGATAAGGTAGTCGCAACGGTTATCACTGCACTTGGGGGGATTTCTTAGAAACTTACACTGTTAGCAGAAAAATTAATCACGTTGATACAATCAGATTCTCTTTTACAGCATTTCAAATCATAAAATGGGAGCCCTGTATTGTGAGCTAAATTCCGACATGCCGAAGAATTCGCCAAGAGCTTTAAACAATATACAGTCATATCAACTCAAACGCGCACATTCAAAATCCGACAATACACACCTTAATTTCTTATTAACACGGGAAATTAACCACAGCCCGTAGGCGAGGCGAAGGCACCCCTGAGATGTTTTGTTAAGAGGTTATGATTTAAAGATCGGGAGTGACGTAAATAGACTTCGTCTACATGTGACATTTGTCACATAAAGGGTTCCGCCACAATATACAGAGACCCTAGCAGAACCATTCCTAGGGTTGGGGGTGCCGAGGGCAAAATTAATTACAGCGCCCTCCCATCTCAAGTATAAGAAAAAAGCCGAATCAAAATTAAAAATATGACCAAAAAGTGGGCAATCCCCTAGTCCCAGCACCCAGGGCAGCTTGTCCCGGCTTTTCTTCGTGAACGTCTCTGGACACAAGACAATATAATGAAATTCATTGAGCGACTGAACGAGCATAGTAAGAGCTGGCTACTTGCAGAGGGAACAAAAAATCTACCAAAGGTAGAAGTCAATCGAATCTATGTGCCCATAAAAGAGCAGCTGTCCCTCCAACCAACCCCCTCCTCACTACTCGATCAGCCATTGTTTTGGCCAACTTTATTTCGAAGCATGTTCCGTGCAAGCCCCATAACGATCTCATATTTTCTCTCGATTTATTTGTCGTTTAAATCAAGATGAAATACAAGAGTTACGCAGGGGATAAAATTTTTCAACATATTTTTATTTCTGCTATATTGAAATAAATTGTTGAACATAAAAATGTATTAGACAGTGGCAAAAATTCACGGACATTTAAGGAGCGGGGTGGAGGGGGGAAGGGGTAAATCTATTTTTCAAAATCTAGGGAGGGGGATAAAATTGTTGTTTATTTCCAGTTTTCTCAATAAAAATACAAGACAAAATTTCTGAATAAACATACTCTTCCCCCACCCCCCAAAAAAAACACATTTTCAAAATCTAGAGGGGTGCTTGCGTTTTCCCTAATTGAATCCAGCATTTAGGTGACTCTCAAGCCCTGCGTTGGTATGATAATGTTTACAAACTAGTTGCAAATGAAGGTTTCTCGATTTGTTGCTTTTTGAAAATACGACGGCTTTCATATAATGAGAAAAAAATACCATCTAGAGGGAAGCCTAGATTATTAGCCAATCCGGCATTATATCTCATGTTTACCTCCTAATGAATCCGCTTATACTGTATATTATTGATACCCAAGGAAAAAAAAAAGAAAGGAAAAAGAAAAAACATCGCGTGTTTGACTCCTCTAAAAGTGGACTATAAGTACCAAATAAAAAGTAACAAGGCCATCAAAATTTTCCCCTGGATCCATCTTAGGTCCATTCACACGCTCAGAAAAGCAAAATATCAAAGACAAAATATGTTGCTTCTAAAGATTTTGATGAGCACACACTATCATTGCCCTCCCAATTAAGGGCACTGGCTGCCAGACTTTCTTTTGCGCTCGTGGAACATCTTTTTATTTCGACGGCCTGCATATAGGCAATCTTTTTTTTGGGAAGGGGGGGGGGGTAATTTCATTCAGAAATGTCGTGTTTTGCATTTTTATGGAAAAAACTGGAAATAAACAACAATCTCCTGTCCCCCCTGATTTTGAAAAATAAATTTACCCCCCCCCCTAGATTTTGAAAAATAAATTTACCCCCCCCCTCCCTAAATGTCCGTGAGTTTTTGTCACTATCTCTAATCCCTTTTATGTTCCACAATTGATTTCAGTATAGCAGAAATGAAAATATGTTGATTTTACTGAAAATTTACAGAGAACAACCTAGGATAACATATTATTGTTCTGACGTTTGAACTTTAGTATGTCTAATGTGTTTTTTACAATACTTTTTTTCAGAATAGGAATGTTAGTGAATGTTAGATCAGTGTACCCAAGTAAAAAAAAGCCGAGTTTAAAACTACTTGAAGAAAGTCTATTTCTAATCGAAAGAAGGTTAGATACTAGCACTAGCACAATACAAGGTTTATCCATATGTAATTCAGAAATCCTACACAAGCTTAATTAAAATTTACACGAAAGCCATTCAGAAGGCCAAATCAATCAAGTTTGCTTTTTAAAACTTTCATATATTTTTGTATCTATACCCTTAGTATTGTGAGCTAACAATAAATTAAGGGTCAAACAGAGCAATAGCAAACTTGAGCACATAATATTAAATCGTTTTTCTCGGAACTGAAATACTTGTAGACACACCACCAAAGATCATGCATTTTCCCCATGAGACGACTAATCAAACCCGGCAATGCAACTTCTTTTTAAATTTTCTCTATTGTTTGATTAATGCAGCTTACAACCGAATCTTTGAAAGATTCGTATAAGCAGGCAGTAGTAGACATAATAATTTCTGGTAAAAAAGAAGAAAAAATAGAAAGCTTCCTAATTTCAATTAGAATCCTTAAATATGCTAAATTTAGCCATTAAACCTGCAACATCATTTTTATTTATGTTATGTCTGTTTTAGTTTAGATATAAGTTTTATTTAACACCTCTAAACCCTCACCCTCCACTAGTTTTGCTAAAAATTGAGTCATATTTAAATGTTTATGAATGAACACTAACAAAGAGCAGCGTCGTATAAAGAAGTTGTCTTTTATTATTTCGTATTTATTTTCTTTTATTCCTACAATGCTTCGTGAGCGAGGCGGTTCAGTTAGTTGAGTTCTCAAAGACTAACAATATTCAATATACCAACTGGCTATATTTATTGCATTCAAGTGCTTCAATAGAAGCCCAAATCAAACGTGAGTGCAACTCGTAGATGATTTAGATGGGGAATAGCCCCCCTCCCCCATCCCATAGCTCGGGTGATAGCTCTTTAATTTCATTTGAAAAGAACTTACTGAATAATGCTATGAAGATACGAATCAAGAAAAAAGTGCCAACTGTTCTTTCAATCGTTTTTACTCCAAAAACATCTTCAATTCTTTATAGACGTGATGCTTACCAAAACTAATTTTTTTTCGATACATAATGTGTCATTCTTTATGGAATTAAATGTTTCCACTATTACAAATTTTTGTTAAAGAAAAAAAAAAGAAAAAGGGAAATACTTGTCTTAAAATTGACCATTTTTTTGACAGCACTACCTCTAATTTAGAAATTCAAACCTATTGCATCGCAGAAGAAACTTATTCAAAAATATAAAGCGGCATAAAAAGAAGAGAAAAAGGAAAAAAGAGAACTGAATGACATTAAAACTACAAATGCATTATTCTCCAATCTCAGCCCATTTGCAATCTATCTGTATAATTGCTGATAGCTCCTAACAAATTCCTTAATCTTCAGCTCTAAAAACATTTGTGTGGGTACTATACAACCAGGGCCTGATGTTTGATGGCAAGTGAGCTTTGCCCCCTTGCACCTTACAAAATGTTAAGCACTACATTTTTGTTCGTGCATAATGTCTGACAGACTCTTCGACTAGTAAGACAATAATTTAATGCAAACCCAGTCAAAAGCATCCATCTGCTTACCCTTTTTCTATAGCATAGGTGTTACTTCTAAGCTAAATTAGCATAAGTATTGATTATAAACTAAAAATTAATAATAGAGCAACCTACAAACTGTTTATCAATTAAGAAGAAAAATTACCAGAACACTACAAGGAATCACGTATGCCATCTACAATTTTCATTAACATGAATATTAGTAAGGCTATGCCTTCATTTGTGTTTCAGGTGAAGAAGCAAGTTCACCTAACTTATTGGGTGCAATAGTTTCGAATTTCGACGTCTCAATGCCATATTCACAAAAAAAGGCAAATGGAGATAGCGCAACACAACCTCAACATTTCTGATGCGTTAAATTTGTGGTAGCGGTCTCTTCAGGGAAGGCGTCATAACATCTAATCGTCAGGAGCACTAACGTCATTTCGTCTAGAAAATCCGTCATAACATCGACAAAAAAATCCATCAGAACCACTAACCGTCATAACATCTAAAATTTTAAAACTTTAGTTTTTTGGGCCTTAGGGGGGGGGGGGGGTACCTTGGTTAGGTTACGTATTTAATATATGCTATGCTTATCCCCACCGCCCTGATGTGCAAATATATAGCCGAAATTTATTTCTAAACTATTATATACTTATTACTATTAAAACTTATAACTTTTTTTTTACATGTTATGACAGTTAATGGCTCTGACGGATTTTTCTTTTAAATGATATGACGTTTAGTGCTTGTGACAGTTAGTCGAAATGGTAGCACCACGTCTCTTTACAATCAAAATTTGGGTAGGCAATATTTCTGTACAAATAAAAAGAATCTGTAAAACCAAAGCAACGTAGTTGGTATGCTACTTGTCCTCCAAGAAAGAGCAAATCTTAGGTCTTCGATTTTGGGTATATCTTTTCTTAGCCAAATTAACTCTATTTTGTAAAGGTTTTATTCTTTCCACATGTTTTGAAATAGTTGACTACAAACAAATAAGATCTACTCTTCCATAAGGACAAAATTATCTGGTTTCCCCGCTGGCCTCATAACTTCAGAAATAGTAATAACTCATTAATAGATACTCTTAAGGCTATATTACATGCATAACAAAAAATTAGAAGAAAATTGCTCCATTAATTGGAAAAGGATATATTGCAGTGTGAAATGAAAGCGCACGCAAAAACTATAACGGATAATTTTATCCCCCTATTAAATTCTAAACCCTTTTGGAAGGGTTGTATTAAATAAAACATTGATTTTATTCGTCCTGGCACACTAAATCTTCCAGGACAAATACAAATCATTATTTTTGTATCATTAATAAGACCATTTAATTTCTTAAGCGCCAATATGAAAGTTCTGTTGCAATTCTAACAGCTTCATGAGACTATTTTCTAACCAGTAGCGACTAAGCAACAAAATGTTTTTGTGCAGACCTTACACTAGGGTTCTAGACTAGAAAACATGACACTGGGGTCCAAAATGAGGTGAATATTTTACTAAAGGTTGCCAAGACAAAGCTATTTTTGTTCATAATTTTATTTATTTTATCTTATACAGTTTCTCTGGACATAACTTTTCTAGTAAATTAACAGATGTACTACTAACGTCGTTCGAGAATGATTATCAAGAATCTTAAACATTTATCCAACATGTTACGTTATATCACTTCCTAGCGTAAAGGAAGGAAGAAGGTATTAGTCCTGGCGGCGACATGTTTTGGTGGGTTAAAAATTAAAACTAATACTTCATAAGATAATCAGCACATCTAATGGCAGTGGGCCTATGTATATAGTAAGTATCTCCAGAAACACTAATAAGTTTACATAATACGGTCTTATATCAAGCCATTTTTTCAGAACAAAGCAATTCTACATGGGTAACTTTGTCCTGTCTTATATCAAGGCAACATTGATAATATTTAACCAACGATAGTTTGATACTGCTTGTCCTCCAACTCCCCTGGCTGAAAGCAGCAGATCCTGCTCTCACATGCCGCGGATGTTGCCATATTAATGAAAGATTGGCGCTTTTATAGCTGTTAGTATTTGATATTATTAAAAGTCTTCCAAAAAAAACCTTCAGGGCATGATTCATGAAATAATTTGCAAAAATACAAATATTGAGTTGGGTGAGAAAATTGAAGGCGGTGGGGAAATTCAGAAAGTGAAAATAATCTCTGAATTGATGTTAGTTACGTCTAATAGCATCGTTTACAAACAATTATATACTAAAGATCTAAAAATGAAGAAGATAAAAATCTTAAAACTTTCAGGTCTTATATGAAACTTTCATGACCACATTGCTATTCCATTTCCGTTTTTTATTATAAAAAGATAAATCGCAAAGAAAAGACAGTTTACATAAAAAAAAAGAAACCCAAATAATCAGAATTATAAATCTCACCAATTTACCGTCTTAAAAAAATTCTTCCTTATCCAACTTTTTTTTCTTTCTTTATTTTTATTGAAACGAGAACAGATTTAATAAAGAAAAAAATTGAAGAATTTTATTATTTTATGATTAATAATGTTTGATTGAATGCTTTTAAAAACATCAAGGCTAGATGGTTTCATGAGAGAGGGGTGGGGGCTCCGAATAAAAAGAAATATAGGTCATCACTAGTATAACAACTAAGTGGATGAACCGAATGAGGGGTGAATTTTAAAATCTAAGTCCCTATTTTCTTTCAATTTTCCTTTGTGTTTACCAATATTTCGAACACCTTAGCCTTGCCACTGAACCATGTTTTAATAATACTGGAACTTCGAACAGTAGCAAGCATAAGGTAAATAATAGAAGTAAACAGGTACACTGCTAAAAAAATTGTAAGATTTAAAAGCCGTAAAGCGACTTTTTTACAAGATAAAGTTAGTGCTGAACAATGCAATAGGTTAACAATAGAAAACTACACTTTCACCTTGCCCAAACACTCGCCAAATTAAGCACGTTGGACCAATGCCATTAAATTTTTGTTTCTTTACTGTATAAAACTTGACGGCCAAAAACTTACCCTATAGAGCACCAAGTATCTGCATTACTTTCTGATTTGTCAACTGAGTTTCTATAAGCCAAAAAAGCTTCATGGACTTTTCCAGATGATGCAAAACACCTCCCTAGAAGATACAGACTTTGTCCTGATTTTGGTTCAGCATCTACAGCAGCTTGAAGATATTTTGTGGCGGCAGTTTCTCGTTCAGTCCTCTCTCCAAAAGATTCGCATATATGATAAAGCCAGCCTTTAATAAAAAAAAAACAGTATTTTATGGCGGGTTTAATTTTTAATTAAATAAATATTCTTAGCTTATTATATGCCGGAAACCACTAGTACACTCTATTTCTTACCGTTGAGATAAAGAAGAGAGGGCAGCAGTAGCTACTTCCTAGGAGTAAGGATCAAAAGCAACGAAAATGGGACTACCAGTTTTTGGGGGGTACGTGCGCCAAATTGTTCTGGAGGGAGGTGATAATTCACGTATGCTCTTTATGAACTCAGGCACCTTTTTTTACTTTATTTTCTTTTCAAGAGTGATATTAATTTTTAAGAGATGGCAGTGGTGTATTAACATTTTCAAATAATACTGCTATTTCCAAATTATATATAGACAAATAAAAGTTTTGGGTTTGTTTTCCAGTATATTGGGCGGTCCTGGCATATTTTGTGCCTGTAGAGGACGACTTTTTATGTCAAGACTGAAGATTTCATTTTTTGTTTCCAAAATTTTAATTTTCTCATTAACTGGAATTTTCATACTTTTTAGTATATTTGGAAACATAAAACCTTTATTTTACTTATTTTTCGTCTTTAATAAACTCTGCTATAGTTTTTCGATTCAAACCGGCACATTGGTTAACACACCAAAACATATGGAACCATGAAGGACTTGTTTTGGAATGTGCAGACTTTAATAAATAAACAAAATGTTGAATTTTCTATAATGTACCAAATCCTGGTTATAAGTTCTTGTTATTCATTATTATCCATTAGTAGAGCTATCTTCAAAAATAGGATGTTATGAAACCTCAATTGTTATTACATGCTCTGCATTGGAGCATTTTAAGTCCTATCTATCCTAATGGGGCGCATTGGGATTACTTCTGGTGACGAGGGTATTAAGCTATGGCTTGGGCTTGATATGACGATCTACCAGGCCCGCTCTGGGTAGCTGTATAATAGAATTGGCGGTTAAATTTTCAATTCAACTCTTCAATGGCTTTCTCGTAGTCGAATTGATATCAATGATTATAAAAAATTATCATCATTATAATCATTATAAAATTTATAATCCTGGAGCGATTCGCTCCAGGATTATTTTAGAAAAAACGATTGGGTGTTCACTTTCCAAAGCCACCGTAGTTGCTCTTCGCTTCTCCTTGTCATCGGCTGTCATCACGTCTCCTCGCTTGTTACGCCGTCGGTTCAACTTACCTTTGAGATTATGCAGAGACCCCGCAACTGAAGGTCGAGCTCATTTTCTCTCTTCAGGGTCCAAATTTCACACCCAAACAGAGTGAACGGTATGGTTATACTGTTAAATCGTCAGACTTTCAGCAAGTTTGAGAAGCACCAGTGCTTGAAAACCGAACGACGTAGCTCATACTTTCTTCAGAAATGAACTGTAATTGAGATAGGATTCTACCGTCAGTATTTTCCATTGAGGCCAGTCTCAGTACCCTTATTCCAAATTTGCATACGTGTATCAACTGCATACAAAATTCAACTGCATTTCTGATTTAGCTTGAAGCTGAAGTTCTTACTGTTTTTATTCTTTTCTTCCTTATATCGTCAAGCAAAGTTCGCCCTAAAAGTTGAAGGCCCCTCTTTTTGTCTCCCGTAAAATACAAAATGTTCATTGCGTCCCTTAGTACTTTGACTCGATGATAACTTCTCCTTTTCTACCTCACTCACCCCGTGGTTGACAAGACATGTATACTTCTTTTAAGATCCATATCGTATGGATTATTTAAGTTCTACTAAATTAAAAAGACTGGGACAGTATATTAGGATGTATGTTTACGAGACATGTATACTTCTTTTAAGATCCATATCGTATGGATTATTTAAGTTCTACAAAATCAAAAAGACTGGGACAGTATATTAGGATGTATGTTCACGAGATATGTATACTTCTTTTAAGATCCATATCGTAGGGATTATTTAAGTTCTACAAAATCAAAAAGACTGGGACAGTATATTAAGATGTATGTTCATGAGACAGGTATACTTCTTTTAAAATCCATACGGATTATTTTAAGTTATGCAAAAACAAATATTCTGGGACCCTATATTTGGATGTATGCTCTAGATAGAGAAACTGATATTGGCTTGCCATAGCTTTCCCGACGGTAGGCTGTAGATCAAACACTTTTTATCATACTGACCACATTAGTGTCGTACACCTTTTTTTTTCTCAGTAAAAAAAATCTCATAATTATTATTATTTCTCGGGCAACAGCAAATGGCAAACAAAACGGTAAATCGCAGTTCCCCACAGTGCTGATACGACAATAGTAGTTACCAATATCTTCTTGAAAGTCATTACTGCCAACAATCGTTATTTTATCCCATAAAATATTCCTAATGCCCCTACAAACTCTATTATGCGCAATAAACCGACAGGAACAAGCAAATTTGGCCTTTCCCCATCCCCAGATTTGCTGGCTGGAATATCCCGAAGGATTTATTACCTGTTACTCCTATACGGCTGTGTTAGTTGAGATTGTCAACTGTAAATGACATTTCTTAATTTGGCAAATAAACATTTTTTAAACCCTTCGGGAAAATTGTCTACAATCAAGAAGAAATTTTGCCTTTATACTGCACGACTTTTACACCAATATTCTGTTAAGCTATCGAGATTTGTGCCATCAGGCTGAATGTGTAAAGGGTTTTAGATAATATAGGAAGCTAGAAAACAGACTCTAAAATGGCCTACCTACACTTTCAACCTACACTTTTAAAATATTCAACTTGACTTGGGTATTTAAGGAAATAGCAAGGCTAGTATGTGCCATATAATGGTTATATGAAATAATACTCTTATATTAACAGTAGGGTTGCATTCTGGAAAGTGTGTGGAAATAAATAGAAAATTTTATTTAATGTAACTATTTTTATTTAGAACTGTAAGTGACTTGCTATGGTAGAAGTAGTTCGTGAACCATGTTTTTCACACGGTTTCACCTTTTTGAGTAAGTATTTTTCCCTTTAATGTATTTAAAACACTCCTCGCAAATCAGCTCGCAGTCAAACTGGCAGAGTAAGATTCGTTCCAGTCCCCAGCAGCGGTCGATTTCTTTTATCAGTCAACAAGGACAACATCCACAGAAACACTCTTTCCAATGAGGCATTGCCCCAGGAGTCTAGCGAAGCTCGCAACAGATACTGAACAAAATTGCGAAGGTCCATAATAGCGACGGTTCCGATATACCAGAGCGGTTATCAACCCTAATTAATGGAGTAACAAGATTCAACAAGCATACTTAGCAGGTAAATCTATTACAAAAAAAAACTAAGTTAAGTTAATGTTTTCCATACAATCTATATACTCTATTTACTTATTTAATATAGCATTTGTAATTATACCTCCACGTCAATTGGAACAGCAGGTGGGCCTGCGGACCCCTGGACGTTCCCCCCCCCACTCAGGTTTTAAAAAATACTTTTTTCGTAGTTTTTTTTTGGAAAATGACCCTTTATGTTTTTTGTTGTTTTTTTTTCACTGAAAAAAGAACAATTTTATCTCCTTTAGATTTTGAAAAATACACCCACACCAAAAAAACCACAACGCCAAAAAAGGCAACACTATAAAGGAATAAGAGGAACATCCATCACTTTGTCATACATTTCAGAGAACAGCATCAGAAAGGAAGATGAAGTTACAGCAAGGCAGTAAGAGATGCAAGAATGAACTGAACAGTAATAATAATAATAATAATAATAATTTATTTTTAACCCGCTAAGGTAACAAAAGCGGAGTATAAATAAAAGAAAAGAAAAAAATACATACAAATCGACTAAATACACAGTAAAGACACTAAATCAATGAAGGAGGCGTACAAACCCATGATGAGCTGGGAGAGCCATCACTGTCTGGGGGAGTTTGTCAGCAAGCTCAACTAGCTTTTCAGTTATATCTGGAAGCCCAAAAACTGAGACAAGGTTACGGTTCCGGTACCACGGAGGCAAATACAGTAGAAAACGCGAGAACCGAAAATAATAAGAACGTAATGACCGGGTATTTTTTCGCCCAAGAATGGGATAAACACCAGAAAGGAACAAAATTGAATGATCAGTAAAAACAGAATACAATTTAGCAAGGGTCTTCCTACTGTATTTCCCCCGATTGGCAACAATTTTGGAGTACGATACTTGGATCTTTTTCTTACAATTCGCCACGGCTTGTTCTCGGAGAGATTTAAGATTTTTAGCAATATTTATACCCAACCACCGAAAAGAAGAGACACATGGGACAGAAAAAGAAGCGCAATCTAAAGGCGAGTTACAATTACTATTAAACGAAAGATATTCACATTTAGAGAAATTCAGTGATAGACCAATCTTACTAAGGTTTGTTGCAACTGTAGATACAGAAACAGAAAGACCTTTTCTAGTCCTACTAATTAGAAGTATATCATCAGCATACGCTATGTAAGAAAGATTTATCGCCTGAAAAATACAAGTGGTTGGGATAGAAGATAAAACAGAAGAAATGCAAAGTTTAAAGATAGAAGGGGAAAGGACAGCACCTTGTCTGACACCACGCCGAACCGGAATTTTAGAATCGGAAATAACCCCTTCAGCTTTTATTCGTAGAAAAGAATTTGCATACCAATAACGAAGGAGAGAAACCAGAGAAAGATTAATGCCGTGACTAAAAAGGGAAAACAGTGAACTAAATTTTTTAGAACTGGCCCAAGAAAATGGGTTTCGATCTTTCAAAGACTTCCGAGATTCCTTGATACCTTCGTTCTAATTAAGATAATATGATAGCAGAAAAAGAGTTTCTCACTAATAAGGATACTGATCACTATAGCCGGGCAAACCGATCACTATGTCAACTGAGAGAAAAAAAATTAAAAGAGCTATTTCTGATAGTTGATGGTAACAACCAGGCAATTAGCGCTAAAGCCAGGTAGTTAGCGTTAAATCACAGAATTACTCTCTCGAACAAAACAATCCATTGATACGGATCTTAGAATTCGTTCAAACAACAATACAGTGGTTACTGTCTTCAGGGAAGGCAACTAGAGTGACCTATCTATTGACGGAGAGCGATATTTTTGGGTATGGAAAGATTCGTGATTACATAGACAACAGCAAATTGTTAGTTTTTGGTTCATAACTGCAACAAGAAAATCATTAAGATGAATAGAACTGGCCTTACAACTGAATCTTCCGGGATCCAAACTCAACTTGAGATAGTGAGATGTTCCATACAAATAGGAGTCAAGACGAGCGCTCCCATTCCTTCTTATACGGTAATGAGATAATTTAGAAAGTAGAATTTTGTGGATTAGTGAACTAAAAGCTTTTATAACTTCAAAAATATAGCAGCAGATGTCGGACCAGAAAGAAGAGTCAAATTTATAAAACTAAAAGAGTAGTATATGCACGCTCTGTTCAGTACTTAGCTCAAAAGCAAGATTGAAACCCGTGCAAAAATCCTTTGAGACAAGATGGTAAAACATAGCCTATAAAGAAAAAATTGAATAAAACAGATGTTTCTTGAAGACAATGCTCATCAAAAATAACTAAGACATTTATTATCAGGATTTTTATTGCCTTTGGTTACTTTGGCAAGGCAGCTGCCAGATGAACAAGAAATGTTAAATAATTGAGTAAGTTGTTCAAGAAATACTTTTGGACAGTTCCTTGGCTTTTTTTTTTTTTTTTTTTTTTTTTTTTTTTTTTTTTTTTTTTAAATCAAAGATTGTCAATGCTGGTACAGACGAAATAATTGTTCTTTATAACAAACCTTAACTGTAAGATAAATCGGAACAGGATATGCTGCAGTGAGGTATGAGAGTGTACATAAAAATAGAACAGACAGTTTCATTACCCTATTAAATTTTAGGCCCTCTTAGAAGAATTGCGTTAAATTATTGTTTTTATTTGCCCAGGAAAACTAAATCTTCCACGATAGATATAAATCAATATTTTTGTATTACTAATGAAAACCATGTAATCTGTCATGTACCAATATGAGAGTTCTATGACTACAGCTCATTGAAGCATCAAGCTGTGGAGGCTCCTCCTCAACATCAATATATTCAAAAATTCACTCTTTACCCCAGGCTTGAAGATCCTTTTTAGTTTAAATCGTTCTCTATGACCCCATCCTGCCCTGTTCGTGGACAAAAACCTTTTCGTTTCGCTCCAGAAATGAACAATCTCTGGCAATCTATCCTCCTTCATTCATAAAACATGACCTAGTTGTTTTAACCTTACTTTCATCATGCCCTAGAAAGTGGGTTCGAATTACACTTTTCGCTCAACTTGGGCTATGGTTCAAATACGTTTATTAGGTCTTACGGCTAATATATTTTTTTGGGGAGGGGGGATTCCGGTTAAATTCGTGAGATCTATATTTATACGAGATTAGAGGAGTAGCACATCCGTCACTCCGATATAGCATATAGGCGTATAGTCTCAAGATCATTTTAAATTTGCAATATTGTGATATCCAACAGGAAGATACATAAGATTCTTTGAAGATTCACGATCAAATCAGAGGCATAGGGAAAATCAATTACGGTATTTCTAAACTGGTTTTAAAAGGGAGGTTTTAAGGTGAGCTATTGAATTAATGGGTGATTAGTTCCTTCTTGGTTAAAGAAGAAAGTACCGATTGTTTGCATTCCTTGCCTAAGGTTAGGAAAAATGAGACCTCGTATCCTATTAAATAAAATTTACGGGTAGGGAGGCGAAATATTTTATTTAAAATCTAGTGGAGATGGGGGGGGATTTGTCTGTTTATTTAATTTTTCCAATAAAACACCTGAAAACGGTATTTTTCAACGAAAGTACCCACAAAACAGGTATTTTTATCTAGGAAACGAATAAAAAATGCATAGGAAACATATGCCCCTGCCAAAAGAAAAATTGATACCCCTACCCCATAATTATGCATAATGCGTTGATTCATAAATGTCAGCGTGTTCCTTTTGGTGTATGAGGGCAAAACAGTGAAAGATTTTAAGAGATATTTTCTTTGGGCGGGTAAAATACGATGGAGTGAATTTGTAGTGTGATTCAGCGTAAATGTTGTGTTTCTATCAGGTATTTCCCATCTTTTCGATTTTTGGTAATTTCCTTATACAATTCAGATGTTCATTTAATTAATAATAGTTATTATTTCGTTTGTTGTCATGTCCCTGTGGCATTTTTGCAGGAACAGAAGTTTATAAATTTTAAAGTATACTTTAAAAACCTTAAAATGTACTGATTCAAATATCAAACCATTCCAGTGGTCCAAAGTTAACAGATCACAAGAAAGAAAAGATCAAGTTTTAACTTCATTAAAAAAAAAGGTATAAATGCAAGAAAATTCCAATATCGAAAAATAGCCTATAAACTTGTCGGGCGATAGGCATAAAAATAACCGTAGCGTATACTCTTTTGTGAGGACCCAAGAAAAACCCTTGAACGAAAAATTTCCGATTACCCACACCTGACCACCACCCATAAAAAATCGCTACCCCGAAGAAATATGATGATTTTATACAATCTCTGTAGTGGAAAATACAGTTGCTTTTTGGCATTGAGAAGAACAACCAAGTTCTTTCACAGATTAAAAAGAACCTTCTGAGATTTAGCGCTGAAGAACAACTGAGTCTTCAAGTAAATGTACTCCGCAGAAACACGAGTTTCATCAATTTGTTTCAATAGCATCACATTCTTGTTTTAAGATTAGTGATCGGCTAAGCAGATCAGAACACTTGACAATTATATGAAGCAAGGCAAACGGTAATAATAGCCTGCCCTCTTTGCCAGAAACACCATAAACAAAGCCAAGAATATTATCAAGCCTGCAACAGATAATATTTTTGGACTACATGAACAAGAAGAGCTGCTTTCAAATCTTGCTACAAGAAAAGTATTTCGTACCGTTTCTTGATTTTTTCTTCTTCTTAAACTATGCAAACTTACGTTAGTAACTTTCGATAGATATCTTTGAAATGAAATAAAATTATACATTTGGAATGAGACGCAACGATCCACCGTTACCTATAGTAAAGAGCCATAAATCTTCAATGTATTCTTATTATCTTTTTTTTCTAGAGCCACTTCATGTGGAAGGAGTGGTCGTATAAGCTTCGAAATGGGCTCATTCGATTGGAAATCGAAAGTTCTAGCGTATTTATTAAGAGTTAGAAGTGACCGGAAGGCAACAAGTCTCTCCTTCACCCGACGCCGTTTTTTCTCTGAATACATCTGATCAAAATTTTTAGATAACCATTATTGTCAAAGTAGCTCAGAGGTCAAATAACTATGCCTCCAGGGTTGAAAAAACTCCCAGAGACGCCGGGCAAGGGTTGTGAGTCACACAACTCGTCCATTGTTAACGTATAAGATTTTGTATTGGAAAAAGGGTCCACGTTTGATCCTGAACACTCAGTGTTTTAAGATGAAATTCTGAGAAAAAAAAACTGAGAGGGATTCCAAACAGAATCAAAACACACTATATCCATGTTGGTTGTGAAACGTGTATCAGCAATATCTAAGAAATGGCCGAGGGAATTATGTTGAAACTTCCAGGGTATACTTAGGGAGGCGTTGAATTGATTGGAGAGTAAAAAAACCTATTGCCCTTTTTATATATCCTCCCCCCAATCTTATCAAAATTTAGAAAGGCTATTGTGTTCAAAAATAGTTAAAAAGGTCTAATAACTATGCCTCCTCGGAGGCTATACCCTCCAAAGCCTTGGGGCAAGGGTTGTTAATTATGCAATTTGCCCGTTGTTTATATACAGGATTTATCAGTAGGAAAACGAGGAATGTTTGGTTCTGGATGTGTCTGAAAAGCCTAAGGCTATTCAGGTGATATTTAGGGGAATGTTAAACTAAATCAAAAGAAAATAAGTGGATCCAGCTTATCAGAAAGGCGTATCTGTAATATCTTAAGAACGGCTGAGGGAATAAAGTTGAAACTTTCAGGGCATATTGAGGGTGATGTTGAAAGATATTTGGAGGACAACCGGTCCCCTCCCAAGCAATTTTTAGCTGCCCCCACAAAGACATCCGATCAAAATTTGAAATAGGCATCTTATTCAAAATAGTCTAAAGGTTAATAACTACCCCTAAATAACCCCCCACGGTCCCTAGAGCAAGGATTGTAGGGTATTCAAATTGCTTATTGTTTATATATAAGATTGGTTATTAGAAAAAGGGAGTATGTTTGTTCGCGTTTCTCCAAAAAGCTCTAGGATATTAAGGTGAACAACTGAGGGCATCAAGTTAAAACTTTCAAGACATGTTGAGGGGAATATTGAAGAGTGATCGGAGGGTAAACAGCCTCCTCCTATTGCCCTTTTAGATACCTTCTTAACACCGATAGAAATTTTGAAAAACCATTTTATTCTAAATAGTCAAAAGGTGATTCTGAATGATTCTGATTTTCCTGGGCTTAAAAAAGGTAATTCTGAATGATTCCGATTTTCCTGGGCTTAAAAAAGGTAATTCCCCTTTATCTAGAGTTTCATCAATCTAATTAACTGTCTAGTTTTTCCTTTTGGTAATCTTGTGCCTAGAGTAATACCTCAGCAATTGGACAGAGCCTAATTTCGGAAATCCATTTTATAAAAAAGAAAAATGAATAAAAAAAATTAAATTTACCATTATTTGGGAGTAAAATCATATTAGTCATTTTTTTTATATATTTAAACCTAAGAAATGTTACCTAACATCCTTACATATTTAAATAGCCGTATTCAGCCAATACCTCATATCATATACATTTTATTTTTCATTTGTGTATACAAGTACCGAATACAATTAAAAAAGAAGCTAGTAAAACTTGATTAACTGATGATGATTTTGATTAACTAAGCACTGGATCATAACAGCGGAACATTCAGTCACTTTCGAAGTCATCTGTATTCAACAGGATTTGCTTGCAAATCTAGCTCCACTCCTTCAGATTTTGTTTCTGATTCAGGTGACCGTGCCTATTCCGAACCCCCCCCCCCCCCAACGAAAGTCCTGGATACGGCCCAAAGGATTATATATCAATTTCTACCTCTACCCTCCAATCGTCTCTCCCTTAGAGCTAATTATGTATTTATCCACAGATTCTTAAAAAAAAACTGCTGAAACACAAGGGCCGTTAACCTAGAATACGAATTTTTTTTAGATACTGTAGTAACTAACAACTCATTCGGTAGCGATTCGTTGAGAAGCAGGATAAATTTTAGAAAAGGGCATTGGAACTTACGATTTCCAATTGACTGAGCCCCCTCCAAAGCTTATTTTGACCTCTTCCACACAAAGTGCTTCTGGGAAAAAATAAATGAATAAATTAATACAATGAACCCTTATGGGTCTTTACTATAGGTAGGGCAATACGATTGCACCTCACTTAAACAGAAGAATAGAAATATCAATTTCCCTTTTAATGAAAATCCTGAATTATCCAAGGGGAAAATGGGGAAATTTTCCGTGTTTTTTTTGGGGGGGGGGGATAAACATCGGCTCGTGGGGAAAAGAAGGAAAATACAAGATTTTGTCTGATCGGTGAAATTTTAGATAAAAATGAGGATATTGATTCTCCTTTGTTCCTCCACATTGTTGAAAATCCAGACCATGTAGTTCTTTTTGATGAGGTAACTTTAATATTTGAAGCAAATGGCATCCCACAATCTTTTAGGAAGGCAATTGAAATTTAAAAAAAAACATAAATAGACACCTTGCTTTAAATAGAGATACTGGAGATATTCCTATAAAAACAATTTACAATTTTAAAGGATTCAAATGATATTCTTATTCAGTTTAAATTAAGATCATCTGACCAAACTTTTAATGAAAACTAGGTCAGTAAACAAGCTAAGTCAATCACTAAACAGAGAATTCTTGTCCAATCTAATTGGTGAATAATCTTTCTTTCATTATGGCTTGGTTTTTTGGTATGCTTGATTCAGTCTTTTTGGCTCAGTTAGAGGTAATTCAAAGGTTAGTTTTCATTCTTTTTTTAGCACTGAAGACGGCTGGATGGAAGTCTCTGACGAAATATCTGCCTCTCATTTTCGCTTCCTTTTTGTCCACTGGCTGACATTACTCTCATTTTTCTCGGCTATTCATATGTTATTATTTTTTCTTGTTTGTCATATGTCAATCCTCCTTGTATTTCTGCCTTTAACAGTTCACAGAACTAATGTAATTTTATTACAGCTAATATTTCACGATTTTAAAGTTAAAATTACCTGATTATAGCAGATTTTATTATTCTGATAATAATAGACCTGAGTCAGACAGACCACCTTTTAAACCGAGAAATGTAACCATGCACAAAACAAAATCAGATTCAATCCTTTTTCAACCAGCCTCTTCGTGATTTTGTGCTCTGGCAATTGCAAGGCGTCGTAAAATATGTAAGATATCGGTAAAATACGTAAATTACGTAAAATAGGAAAAATACCAATTTTACGGGGGTCCGTAAAATTACAGTAAAATACATAAAATACTCAATTTTACCGTGACAAATTTTACCAGTTACCACACTACCCAAGACTAACACAACTTGCCCTATTTCATTTGTCGAGTATTATCATACCTATCCAACATCGTCATCTACACCTGTTCACTGGTTTTGAATATTTATCACACGCAAAGAGCAGCTTTTTCCAAAAAACATGTAGGAAAAAACTCATGGAACACTATTCCGCTGGAAATAAAAGATTCTGTTTCATTTCCAAAATTTCGATATAATTATAAAAAAATATATTCTTTTTACTAATACACATGAATAACGATCGGCAAGATTTTCTTTTTTCTGTATAGTACATAGTGCCTTGAGTTTATTACTTTGTGATGTATTATTTCGGCCAATTATGATGTGATGTATTTTGTGATGTGAATCAGTGATTTTTTAATATGAATAGTTGAGGTTTTCCAGGGGCTAACGTCTAGGCCCTACGAATCACTGATCAGTCTTTTGAAATCTTTTCTTATTTTTGTGTTTCTTAATCAATAAGATTAAGCAAAGTCTTGTCAAAAGGTATATCTGAAATACCCCAGGAGAAGTTAAGGGTATTAACTTGAAACTTTCAGGACCACTACTGCTGCAACTGCACCTACTTGTGACTATGACTACTTGTGACTGCTTTCAAGTGTGACCATTTGCAACTTCGACTACGACCAATTGTGACCAGGACCAAGACTGTTTGTGGCTGCGACGGCTACAGCGTGCCGTTTTCTGATTCTTTTGTTATAAACATCATCTCGAAAAATTATGTTTTTAGAGTTTCAATTACTATTAACACAAGTCCCTCATTACTTGCAGTTTGTCACCAAGAGGTATTAGATTGAGACACAAAAAGAACTTTTTAGGCCTTTTTGTTTCATAATAAAGAGTTAACGACAATGTACCATGATAAAAACGCTAAAACAATTACCAAGCCTACGACAGATGTCAGCACGAAGAACTGGTTTCAAATCCTGCTCCAATAGAAGCTTTTCATACTGTTCACGAGCAACTTTAAACTTCTCTTGCGTTTCAAACAGATGAGCCACGTGAAACTTAACTAGAAGAAAAAAAGAAAATATAAACATTTTGGCAGATGAGAGACCACATTGATTCAGTTCACTAAACAGCAAGAAAATTAGGAAAATAAAATAAATTGGCATTATGTTTTTAGCATAGATTCCATCTTGAACGAAAATGGCCAGCCTTATTTCATACTTGAATTTGTGTTAGAACACAGGCAATATTACCAAGTAAAGTTTTCTATAAACAATTTCCGATAAACATTTCCTATCTATTTCTTTTAGGACTGGTTTAAAAAAAAATTGATAAGCCCTAACGTAAATTATTTCTATACGGTCATATACACCAGTGAGTGCTTGAATAAAAATGACCAGACTTTGCTTGATATTTGCATTTGTGTTTTAACACAGACAATTTGATCATGTTAAATTTGTTAAAAACTATTTCTAATGAACGTTTCCAATTTTTTTTCTTTCTTTTAGGTCTGGTTTTCCAGAATATTTTGATAAGCCCTACCATAATTTTTATCTAAGCGGCAATATACACTAGTCATTGGAGGGATAGGGATGGGGAGAGTCCACAATCCCAGTGTGATTTCTAAATTTCGATTTTGCTTTTTATAAATTGTCTAGTGTTGTCTAAATATTTCGCATTTTTTATCTTCTGCTTTTTGGAGTTATGGCTGCTTGATAAACAAACAGAAAATCCTGCGTAAGAACGTAAATATATTTCTTAATATATATATATATATATATATATATATATATATATATATATATATATATATATATATGTGCTATATATATATATATGGTATATATATATATATAGGTACTATATATATATATATATATATATATATATATATATATATATATATAATTGAATCTAGTATATTTATACATAATAAATAAATATATATATATATATATATATATATATATATATATATATATATATATATATATATATATATATATATATATATATATATATTTATATATATATATATATATATATATATATATATACATATATATATATATTATATATATATATATATATATATATACATATATATATATGCATATATATATATATATATATATATATATATATATATATATATATATATATATATATATATATATATATATATATATATATATATATATATATATATATATATATATATATATATATATATATATATAAATATAAGTTATTTATTTTGTTGTGTATAAATATGCTAGATTCAATTATATATATATTTATATATATATATATATATGTATATATATGTATATATATGTATATGTATATATATATATATATATATATATATATATATATATATATATATATATATATATATATATATATATATATATATATATATATATAATTGAATCTAGCATATTTATACACAACAAAATAAATAACTTTTCTGGACATTGAATGAGCTTTGTCATTGAACTCTCTCTGATAATAATCTAATGAATAATCCTGAAGTTCATTATTTTGTGGATGACCCGAAAAAATATTTATTTTGTTGTGAATAAATATGCAAGTTTCAATTATATTATTTTTAGTAATTCTATTGATGACGGTCTCTGTATATGTGATCCAAATATCTGGACTCTTGTACCTGCTTTTTCACTGTCTAAATAAATGGATTTATCTCCATTTGAAAATTTATTTGTTTTTCATAGAAGGGCAGTGTGGTCTAAGAAAAGAATACCTAATTTAATGTGTTAAAGAAGGAAATTTACATCAAGACTTTGAATGAAGTTTGTCATTGAACTTTCTCTGAAAAAAATCTAGTGAATAATGTAGAAGTTCATTATTTTGTGAATAACCCAAAAAGATATTTATTTTGTTGTGTATAAATATGCTAGTTTCAGTTATATTATTTTAGTAATTCTAATGATGACGGTCGTTGTATATTTGTATCAAAATATCTGGACTACAGTACCTGTTTTTTCACTGTCTAAATAAATGGATTTATCTGTATTTGAAAACTTATTTGTTCGTCATAGAAGGGTAGTGTGGTCTAAAAAAGAATATCTAATTTAAAGTGTTATGTCGAAACAAAAGCTATATATATATATATATATATATATATATATATATATATATATATATATATATATATAAAGTGTTATGTCGAAACAAAAGCTATATATATATATATATATATATATATATATATATATATATATATATATATATATATATATATATATATGTATATATATATATATATATATATATATGTATATATATATATATGTATATATATATATATATATATATATATATATATATATATATATATATATATATATATATATATATATATATATATATATATATACATCAAGGCCGTAAAATGCCTCACATTTTAGTCTTGGAAAAACTGACTAAGTTCCAACTAGGTGAGTTAATAATAACAAACACATCTCATAACCGAATGTTTCCAACGTTTCACTTCTCTAAGCCAAAAGTCACTGATGAAGATGATTTAGTGTTATGTAGACAGAAAATACACAGAGAAAAAAAATCAACTTAAACGTGCCAAAAATAAACGTTGCATGAACTTAACTGTCTGCAAAAAGTCACGTAAACAACTTGTCAAACAGTTCTCGATAATAAGCAGTAAGTAAAGGGCAACCCGTGTGAGCAGTAGCATAAACTCTAAAATAAAATAAAGGTATCCATCTGATTTTACAAGATAAGAGAAAAATCTGCTCCAGAGAAAGTACTAGATATTATGGGAAAGACATAGCACTTACATTTAGCAGGCACTAAGACCAAAAACTCTTCCCCTTGTAAAAAGTCATTTTACAGTAGAAACATTAACTTAGCAGGTTTTATTTTTAACAATATTATTCTTTTCTTTTGCGGTTTGAAATGTGTTAAATAACAAGAAAAAAGCAAAAACTGTTTTTTGCCATGTTTTTTCCTAACGGAAGGAAACAGCGAAGTTATAAATTAAGACAAACAGCTTAACCGTGGCTGCAATGAATATAAGAAACAGCAAATAAATTATTTAGCACTTAAAAAGAAATAATTCTATCAAGAAAAAAATTATTTGTACAAGCAGCAACATAAGGATATTAGAATAAAAAAAAAGAAGAAATTCTAAAATTAGAATTTGAAACAATTACAATCAGGGTGAATAGAAAAACAAAGAAAACACTGTCGCCATAATAGCTTTCTCCTCTCGAATATAACACAATGGTTAGAATCTGGATTAGTTTGTAAGTACAGAACTCATTGATTTTCTTGGGAAACGGAAGATGAGATGCGCAAAGTGAGAATGCTCATAGTTTGAATCGTGATACCAGACATGTAAGCCGGGATTCATTTGCGGATGGGCAATGGGGCCAAGTCACCTGAGAAATAAAAAAGAGAAGTATAATAAAAGACGATCTTCATATCAAAGGGCCAGTGAAGGGTTACTACAACTGAAAAAATTGGTCCACAGCTGCAAATACATGCGGCAATGTCTATTGGAGCCCCTCACTACCCTTAAAGTCTCATTAAAATCATATAACACCCTTGTAGAGCCGTGAAAAAATCTTTCAAAGAAATCAACCTTTATATGACAAGGTTTTCCATTGGTTGGGTGCCTAATTTCAGTCAGTAGACGATTTATGAAAATAAATTAAGGACCCTGGGAGGGGGAAATAAATTTTACACAGGAAAATATAAATACGCACATTTTCAGAAAAAAAATACAGTGCTATTTGCTAGGGAAATAATCCTTTATAATATATAATATATATATATATATATACATACATACATATATATATATATATATATATATATATATATATATATATATATATATATATATATATATATATATATTTATATATATATGGTTTTCTTCACTGTCGAAATAAATGGATTTATCCCCATTTAAAACTGTATTTGTAAATATATATATATATATATATATATATATATATATATATATATATATATATATATATATATATATATATATATATATATATATATATATATATTTATATATATATGGTTTTCTTCACTGTCAAAATAAATGGATTTATCCTCATTTAAAACTGTATTTGTATATATATATATATATATATATATATATATATATATATATATATATATATATATATATATATATATATATATATATATATATATATATATATATATATATATATATATATATATATATATATATATATATATATATATATATATATATATATATATATATATATATATATATATATATATATATATATATATATATATATATATATATGAGCCCAACTAGCTATTATTGCCAAACTAGCAGGATTCAAGGATTCTTCCCAAGTAGAGATCAGATTGCTTCTTAACATCGCAAATACAGAACTAACATCAACTTTTACTCCACACCTAAGTTTTGTTAAGATTAACAATTTATTCGGGCAGATGGACAAGTGACAACTATCAATATGAGTCAGATCACTGATGGGATTGCTTTAGGGACCCGATCCTAATTATACCTTTTAGATTAAAAAAAAAAGTATTTCAAAGTCGGAAATTTGCTTTAAAAAGGACATACAAAGTTTTTCACCACTGTTCTCTAAGAAGTAATAATTCTATGTTTTATACAAGCCTAATATTAAATGATCCACAATAATTCTACTTATTAAGCCATGATAGATTGGTTCATTGACCCCTTATCTAAAATGTTTAATGTAAAAAAAAAAAAAAAAAAACGATTTAAATTGTGTAGGGAGATTTAGTAAATCTGCATGATTTATATTGTATATTTCATGATTATGAGAAAGTTATGTTTGTTATTAGCCACTCAGTTTTGGCCTATAGAATATTTGGTACTTGTTTCTAATCAAGTAAACACAGGGAAAGATCGCATCGAAATCTCAAAGATTCTATATGAAAAATAGGTGTCCACTGCCTAGTGAGGTATTACTCACTCTGTGAAAAAAATTTAAACTTTAGTTTTTTGGGGTTGAGGGGCAAAAAAAGGTACCTAGGCTAGGTTAGGTTACGTACTTAAGATATGCTAAGCTTTACCCCCACCCCCCTTATGTGCAAATATATAGCTCAAATTTGTTTCTAAACTATTATATTTTCGTCCTATTTTGTTTTATTTCATTAGAATTAAGGAAACTTCACTAATCGCGTGTTAACTGGATTCTAAACAAACACCAAATATTTTCTTTCTAGTGTACTGCAACTTTATCCTGTTTAAACTAAAATCAAGTATTTTGCAGTAGACATCAAGATACGGCTAATAGTAGAAAAAGCCAAGACAGATAGTCCGAGTAATTGAGAGGCAAATCTGGGATAAGCCTTTTTACCGTACACTATTCCCATCCTAAAGTACCCTTAAAAGCGATCAGACAGCTGCACTTTGCATGACCCATCATGAGTTTTAGCCTCGGGGAGATAGCGGCAAGTGCATAAGAATGTTAACTACACGTCCAGTGCTTTAATACAATGTATGTAACGGGCTGCTTGATTCATCTTTTTTCATGTAAATTTGAACTCTGCCAGCCTTTTTGGTGCCAATAATAAATGTTCGTAACAAGAAATTAGGAGCCCCCTCCCGACATAGAGGTGGAATTGAGCCCAAACTTGGACAAATCGCAATGCAGAAATTAATACTACTACTAACAACTCACTGCAGCACCACACCACATGAGGTCAAAATTGTTTTCGAACAAGTCTTATTATAATCCATTTACTTGGGTCTTAAAAGCCAGAAACAGGAAACCAGATTTACTCCCTAACAAATTCGACAAGACTCGACAACATGGTAGAAGTCGAAACTTTTAACAAAAGCCCCTCCCCTGGGGTCAGAATGTGCACTGATCCCTAGAAAAAATAATTATAGGCCTGCCAAATTTTTGAGACTCTCGACAAGTTCGGTTAAAATCAGATAAACTTCTTCGGCTAAATGTCCTGATGAAAACTATCTGGGACCTGTTCTCCGTAAGGGGTGATGAAGTTGA
This sequence comes from Artemia sp. Qi Xiang Cuo, assembly GCF_049724085.1. Classification (NCBI taxonomy): domain Eukaryota; kingdom Metazoa; phylum Arthropoda; class Branchiopoda; order Anostraca; family Artemiidae; genus Artemia; species Artemia sp. Qi Xiang Cuo. The sequence continues at coordinate 96,960,922 of NC_142794.1, read as the reverse complement.
CATCCTCAAAAGGCATAACTAGGACAAAACTAACTCTTACAACATATAAAGTCTGGCGAGATCCGATAGCCCGTCCTGGATGTGGATAATGGTAACTTTGGGATCCCTCCCTCGATCCCTCCCTCAACAGATACAGGAATAAGTACGGAAACTGGGGCCCCGAAAAGCACTACCAGAAAGCTTTCTCCGATTTCCCACGGATGTTTGTTGTAATCTAACAGCCGTTTATGCAATATGTACTGACGACAGAAATATAGGGATTCCTCCCTAGAATTAGGAACTTAATCCCATAACTAAGGTCAAATCGTCCCAGAAATCGATCTGATCCCACCAAGACTGATGAAGAACAGAAAACTAATTCTGAAATGTTTTACCTACAACATTATGGCACTCCCACCTACCTATGAGTCAGATCACAGCAGGGGCTGCTTCAGTATAGTCCAAGGAAACAATTAAGGTGGGAAAATTCCATCAAGAAAAAACGGAGAAAAATTCCACAGAAGTTTACTTTCGGAGCAAGGACAGTTTTGTTTTGTTTCCACTCTAAAGAAGACTACTTAGTAGGCTAGTCAACTAAAATAATTTGGGAAATTACTAAGAATTATGGGCACTTTGGAGTTCCATACCTTTCTGTTTCATTATTCTACCAAGAATGTGAATTTTCCAAAAATGGGTATACCCTGCTAGTGTATTGTGTATAGTTGAGAAGTGAGAATTTATACATAGCGTAAATATAACTTGCTGTTATTTGCTATTTATTTACGTGTATTTTTATTTATGCGAAGTCGAAGCGAGTTAGTTTTTTTTTCTCTTTTTTTTGTACTTTGTTTTACGTTGTGTGCAGTATTTACTGTATAACGCGTTTAGCAATAAATAAATAAATACTCATTCGAATACGGAAGTTCTGAATTTTCTTTTCTTACCGTTTCTGAGCTAGAGACCACTAAAAAACAACAGCAAACGTAGAAGTGTGGCTCCGCAATTCAATAGCAAATACTTGTGTTACTTTTACATCATAACAAATACTTTGTTTTTACTTTTACTTGTGTTATTTTCTAAAAGGGCCCGCGAATATTCTCCACCATAATATTCAATAAGTAACTGGTTACAGACGAAAGATAAACAGTTTGACAATGATCATTCAAGCATGTTCCTATGGAACAACAAAACTGGGTGCTCTTTACATTTCCATTATCGATTTTGATTCCCTTAATCTGTAGCCAATAAGTGAGGTGGTGTGGATGAGTAAAATTTGATTTTATTCTTATTTCAAATTGCCGAAAAACAGTTTTTTAGTGTCAAATAGTTCAAGGTCTTAGCGGACAACGATTTAACCCGATTTATTTCAGTAGTTTCTGACAACGTGTTAAGATAATGCTTGAATAGGTTTTTGTATTTTACTACTTTTTGTATTCTACATTTGACTGTGGCATTTACTAGTTTCATTTATTCTAGTTTTCGTTAATTAGTTTTAGCGTTAATTCGTAGACCAGTAGTAGTGAAAAACTTGTAAAAGTTTAATCATTTAATAAAAATTGAATACATTCAAGCCTTTGTGACAGGTTTAGGAGGAATCGGGGGTGACCGGAATAACGAAATCTTTTTGAAATTGCATAAAGGATATTAATTGAAATTAGAAAGAGCTCTATATATTTTTCTTGTGCTGAAGAAAAAAGTGTTTCTGATGGAAGTGAAGAGTGTCTACGAATTATTGCTTCTCAACCTGGACAACTTTTAAAATAACACAAGCTATTTGCTTACATATGTAAGATTTGCCTGACTCTTCAAATGAGCACAGGATTTTGCTATATAGAAAACGCTGTTGTCACTGCTTATAATCATTTTTTGTTGCGTCACTTTAGTTTTTCCTGTACGATTAGAAGCAGAAATTACACTTTTTTTTAAAAGAAGTAATATCATTCTATATTAAACATTTAGATTATTTTAAAGAAAGATTTCCAGTCTATTATTTATTATGGTGATAGTATTTTATTTTTTTGTCGATATTTTAAACACCAAACACCGCTGTTCAAAATACAGGTGCTTTTCAATAGAAAGCAAATTAAGAAACAACCTTTAGAAGGTTTACAGGATGTTTGGGGGGCGGGGCGTGAGCAAAACTCAGACCGGTAGTAACTTCCGTTTGTTTTCAGTTCAACTTGAGTCAAACTTGTTTTCTACTGGTTTTGGAATTTATTCATTAATCTATAACAGTGACTGTTATCTCTATATTTCATGTGATAATTTTAGTTTCTGTTCGTTTTTTTTTCATAATTTCTGGTCATATCAGGTTTCTTGTCGTCTTAAAGTTTTAATAGTTTTTTTTTTAATTTTTTCTTTGAAAAACTTCTTTCTCTGACTTTTTTTTTATCAAAAATTTAAAAGATGCACAGGTATTGTGCTCATCCTGGATATACCTACCGATTGATCTAACAGCCTTATTTTATGCAGACATTTCACTCTTCCACAGATGCATGAGAAGTAATTGCTCCATAGAAGGAAACACAAGGAAATGTGGAGATAAACCTACGAATAATATATGCCAAGAAGGATTTTTGGAAAAATAATGTACTCGTGACATTTACATGCTACTTGACAACAGCAAAAAACAAACGAGGTAACAGAAATGATCAACATGTTGAACAGGCTTGCCTCGCAACCATTCAGATTTCAGAGTTCAGATTTTTGGAAAAATAATGTACTCGTGACATTTACATGCTACTTGACAACAGCAAAAAACAAACGAGGCAACAGAAATGATCAACATGTTGAACAGGCTTGCCTCGCAACCATACGAGGCAAGTTGAACCCGGCGGTTTAAAATGTCTACAGAACGTCACAAAACATGTCTTGCGCGGATTCGTATACTGCAGACTTAACTAAATAAATAAAACCAGGAATGCAAAATTCATTTTCATCAACAACCCTTTTCGGATGACCAAGCATAGTTAAAACAGTATTATCAGCAAACGAGGTAAGACACACATCAATCAGGTAAAGACATGAGATCAACATAGATGATATAGAGCAGAGGAGTACTGAGCTTTGAGGCAGTTTACACTACACTGCAAATGTTTTGTACTGAGCTTTTTTGGCACATACGCAACAACTCTGTTCAGCTTAATAACGTTAGAAAATTAACAGCACACAATGCTTTGCAAATATCTATAAACTATAACTTATGGCTGATCAGGGAAACTGTCCTTTCCAAGTGACAGATTTATTACGAAAAGTAAATAGCACAGAACATAATGCGTTTTTGCCTTTAACACTCGAAGAAATAAGCACTCTTGTAGAAATTGACATTCTATATTTTAAGTCGTTCACCACTTGATCATAGAACAAAGGCTGATTCAAAACTCTCACCTCTACGATAACATGATAGACTACAATCTGTTGACATCTATTTTCTGCACAATTTTGCAGATCACAGTCATTATTAGGGGAAAATTACTAAACTTACTTACAATTCTGGACTTGTATTCACGGTGAGGCGAACCAAGAAAATTGTACTTCAGCTACTTTAATTTCAGCATTTATACTAGTCACTTGTTTTAAGTGTTTCCAATGTTTCATGTGTTAAAAGATTTCCAACACATTTTGTTCACTAACTTGCGTTTCTCTTTTAAACAACCCATATGGATCAATATATCACTTGTTGTCCATGGTTTACGGGCTTTCAGTTCCTTCACTTTCATCACCTCAAAAAGACACGCACTATAATAAACGGGTAAAATATCAAACATTAGAATATCAAGTGTTCTTGTAAAGGATACCTCTTCAGAAATCATAGGTGTCCAACCGATGACACCAGCTCCCGCCATAAACTTTTCAAGAGTCTCTTTTCTCATTAACTGTATCTTAGTTTCCTTTTCTCTTTTTCGTCCGTACAACTGAAACTTCTTAACACTCGCCAACGGAAGATGGTTATAACAAACAGCAAAACGAACCTCCAAATCAGCAGAACGAACAAAAACATCATCACTTGGGGATGGACTATGTCCAATATTAATTGTGGGTACACTCAAAACCACGCATAGATCATTCGACATCATAAAATTCTTTAAATAAATATTATGACAAGAAGAATTAAGAATCAATGGGTTTATCACAGGTATTTTTTTTTATTGCAAATTTTCCTCGTTATGATCAAACTTTTCAAGAACCGTTCGGAAAAAAGATTGGTTAATGCTTAACCAAACGTAGCTATGTTTATACTTTAAATCAGATACTAAATATTCGTAAAAAGAAGAACAAACTTAAATGTATTTACAAATAGATAAAACAAGTTAACCAAAGGCAGCTACCCACATTGTTTGGGGCAGAGGGGGGGGGTGTGGTAATACACACTTGAGAATGTTTAAAAGGAAATTAGGTACTTGTCAATTAGCTAGATCCCACGCAAGAAGTCAAGTTTGGTTAATGCTAATGAAATAAAACAAAATACGATGAAAATGTAATAGTTAAGAAACAAACTTGGGCTATATATTTGCACATTAGGAGGGTTCGGGTAAAACATAGCATAAATTAAACGCTTAACCTAACCCAACCTAGGTACCTTTTCCCCCCTAAACCCCAACAAACAAAAGTTTAAATATTGTAAACGCAGTGAAAAACCACGGTTTGCAGTCCAATTGTCTATTGAAAGAAACCCATTTGACTAGTTTCTTAAACATCTTCCCTATACCCCAAAAACCCACGTTGGGTTTTTTATCGCGTGGGTTCCAGCTCATTGACAAGTACCGGAAATTAAAGAGGTATTTCTGGTACCGAGTTTTTACCTGATGGTGATTCCATTGTTAATTAGGTTTAGTTAGATTTTTAAAATCTTTTTAGTCTTATATCCTGTTGTTTTTTTTTTGTCTTTTTTGGTTATGCATTTTGCATAAAAATAGTACAGAAATTCAAACTTTAGCATAAAGAGCGAGGTATCGACTAAAAAGCGAACTCCCTAATATACGCAATAAAAACATTTGAATATAGAAATTCGTTACGTGAGTTAATTCGTAAGTTACGTCAGAACAAAATTTTAAGAAAGCCATTTAGCCAAAAAAAGGAACATTGATATGCGAATTTCGTTTTAATTATTCATGTACGGTGAGCCAAAATCAAAGCTGCATTAATTCAAAAACGTTCAGAAATTAACTAAAAAAAACAAGTTTTTTTAACTGAAAATAAGGAGCGACATTAAAACTTAAAACGAACAGAAATTATTCGTGTATTAAAGGGGCTGTCCCCTCCTCAACGCCTCGCTCTTTACGCTGAGTTTGACTCTGTCTCACAACTTATTTTTTAAAACAATAAAAAGCTTTAGCGTAAAGAGCGAGGCGTTGAAGAGGGGACAGCCCCTTTCATATACGGAATAATTTCTGCTCGTTTTAAGTTTTAATGTCGTTCCTTACTTTCAGTTAAAAGAAAACTTGTTTTTTTTTAGTTAATCACGAAGAAGAACCATCTGATGAAGATTTTCTGTGAAAGCTGATTTTCTATGCAATGAGATGAATAGGGATCAATCTTCTCCTAAAATCAGTCTGATTTTTCACTCTCGTTAAAATGGAGAACGACTACTACTGCTGGTTACGCAACATCACAATACCAGACTAACCGAAGCCTATACAGGTCCGCAAGCTCTTCCTCCCGCCAATCTTATTCTGAATGGGTTTCAAACAACTGCGTAAGAGACGGCTGCAACTAGACCCCGGCGCTGCGCCGATAAGGGAATACCGGCGGCGGCGGGGGCAAAAATAGCAGCGGCGGCACGCCGCCGGTTCGCTGCCGATGAGATGTTGGCGGCGCGATTAATGTTGACCGCAAACAGTCATCAGTCTTTTCAAATCCCAGCTTGAATTTACAAAAGATTCGAGCCTATTCACGAGTTAAAAACTTCGTATGTCGCTGGCTGGACGCTGGTCTTCTTCGTTATTCATCAAGATAAGTAGAAATCTAATAAAAACGAAATAGCTGTGGCGTTTCAGAAGCTTTGTATAATGGTTTAAATAATAGATAATAGATTCGCCGCAGCATTCAATAAGTTCCAAGGAATCCAATTAAAAGGGAGCACACACAAAAGCCAAATTAGGCCAGTAGCCTATGAGAAATCCAAAACTACCCAAGACAATGAAAAAGTCCCAATGGGGGGCCCTGGGTCTATCAAAATATTTTTATGGTTTTCCAGGGAATTTGATATCATTTTCTTCCGTCTCCGCTTTAAATGAAAAAATAATTAGGTTTTTGACATCCCTGCTTTCAATAAACAAATTGAGGTACTATAATTTAAAAATGATATCCCCCCCCCCTTTATAGGCAATAACATACAATGTTTTTACAAATCATATTTTTGGATTCACTTCCATTTCAATCTTCAATTCCCCAACCTTGTACATTAGTCTATAGCTAAATTTTGTCTTAATAGAAGGTTATTTTTTTGGCGGGAGGGGGGGGGTAAAAAATTCAGAAGGAATATTGTGTTTTCTTTAATCTATAAGTCGTTCAATAATTGTGTATTAAAATTAAAAAATGTATCTAAAAATAGCAAAAAAACAAATTCTACAAACTTACGATTCAATCACTATTCAAACTATTCAGTGCGGCTCTGGAGATACAAATTGGATTGGTTTAATTAGAGTGCAGGTATCCCTCTTCCGTTCTCGAGACATTCTCGATTTCATAATCAACTCAAAACGTGTTATAACCAAGTTTCGGCCAGTTTTACAGACAAGTTTACAGTAAATATAAAATAACCAGTTTTACAGTAAACATAAGTTATCATGCACGTTGTTAGCACAGGATTTTCTTATTAGTACGCGTGGCCAACATGGTGTCGAGGGTTTCGCACAACTCAGCACAGACTAGACCTTCTAATACTATTTGGTGCCATTTTTTTTTGTTTGCTGATTTTTCATTCACGTTTCTTTTTTGTGTAATTTGGCGCCTACTTCTACTAGAAGCTGTATAACTGTAAAATAGAAGTCTGATAATTATTATCAGAACAGACAAAAACTAAAACTCATAATTATTATTCTGGGGAAAGGTATGCCTCCCATTGGGTATATCCTTACATTAGCATCTACTACTTTACAAATTGTCTAGATAGGAAACAATCAAGGAGAGTAAAAGGAAGTTTCCAAGCGCCGACGAAAAGACTTCCGCTTCGATATCTTCCAGAGACATGTGAACAATCCCAAACCTTCCCCGAAGAGAAAAGATTCTGAAACACGATCCAACTCTTCCCGTTATGAGATTCAATTTTCGTAGGCCATACTCAGAGACATGTTATGAATGAAGTGTAGTGTCTGGATCATTATAAGGTCTACCAAGCATAAGTAGGCATAATTTAGAAGCATAGGTGAAGTTCATAGGTACAAGTACTTTCAGGAGAGATGTTCCGTGTTTGACTGACTTACTTGTTGGGATAGGTTTGAGAATAACACTGAATTAAGGCTGATAGGGGATCATTTTTTGAACCAACAGACACGCTCCCACCCTTCATCCACTCAATATATATTTTTTTTTCGACTTGAATACATTGTTCACGTTTCAATTCCTCTTTTAACCAAAAAACGAGAATTAGCAAATAGTTCCTCATTATATCGTTTATTTTTCGGTATGCACCAAAAATATAATAATTAGAAGAACAATTAGTTTTTCTTGTTTTGAAACATTTACAGATTTTACAGACATGTATTCAACTACTGACTTTGATATGTTATTAATAAACAAATGCTCATATATCTATTTTTCTGGCTCTAATTTTAACAAACCAGGGTATAATAGACAGTATCCAAATTACATACATAGAAAGTCAATTTTGTCCCAGTGCTCCACATACATATACCTTTTTCGAAACTTTTCATAAAGTACAAGTCAACAGAAATTTGAATAGAGATATAAGTTTATCATCCATTACACAAATAAAGCCAACATAATAAACATCATGTTGGTACACTTGCATGTGGAAAAAATGAGTGCAACAAAAGCTGTTTGCAGTTTCATAAAAAAAAGTCCATAGTGCCCCAGTTTCCCCTGGTATGATAAACTTGTATGAGTTCATCATCATAATGAGTTTTTCACCTGTGAATAATTAAAATGGAGGTCTATTATAAACAGGAACTTAAACAAATTAATTGGGTTAGCAACCGATTTTTAACATAATCTGGCTGTTGCTATATTCTTTAATATATGTTAATTGCCTTTGTATATGCTAATAAACTATATGCCCAAGTTATACAATATCTAAACGACTACAGCACCAATACCTATATTCCCCACTATGGTAGGCATGTCTACTAGAATAAGAAGGAGATCTTAGGCTCATTTTCTCTGTACCCCAAGATTTTTTCACAAATTAAGTAATAATGCACTAAAATTGGCAAATAACTTACCATCCAATGCACAAAATGTGGAACTCTCACAGTCAATAAGGGCGAGCTGAAATTGTTTATTTGCTGCTTGGAAACTCCCAGCGATTTTGAACATCAACCCAAGACGAAAGTTTACTTCGGCTGCTCGATCATATGCTGGTTCCTGGTAAAGCAGATGCTGAAAGACGTCTATAGCACTATAAAAAAAAATATTTTATTAAGCATTCAATCGAGAAGAGGGGCGTTGATTCTTTTTAGTGCTAAAACAAGATAGCATGTTGAAGGAGAACTTTTCCTGAAGACAGCCATAACCAAAGCAAATGTATTGGCTACATGACCAACTCGGAACCAAAAAACTCCTAGATAAAAATAAAGACAAAATTAACAGAGCCTAAGCTTCATGCTTTTTCTAAAGTTCAATGAAGTTGCTTTCACCCTTGTCAACACAAAGTCTTCACCGCAAATACTTTCTTGCCTTCTGTAAGATGGAAAAGCAGTGTGGTCTTCGCCAGTCCTTTTTAACACTCACGGAGAACTTAACAACCATCAGCTACGGCTCACAAACACAAACGTTAACGGAAAATGATAAGTTACTAAGGCAATATCCTACGGGTGATAGGTATGGCAATCCATCCTGGGCTAAACAAAAAGAGGATCTTTCCCAATGCAACCCAGGGATAAAAAAAATCCTCCGAAGCCATTGATATAGGGCGTCGACAAGTTTTTTTTCGACGTTTAAGTTAGGGGGATTTTCCACAAAGAAAGGTAGTAAGCGTATCACCAACCTACGAAAACAGGAATTGAGCCCCGGGCCCCATGTTGCCAAGAAGAACATCAATCCATTGTGTTACCACAAGTGTGGGGTGAAGGGAGGTGAAAATATCTAAGGGAAGGGACAACTTCCGGGGATGGAAAAGGGAATCAAGCTTTGAAACAAGGAAAAGTAGTGTAAAAAGTCGAACAGCAGTGTTTGTGCTATAGGGAATTTAGTGTTACGATGAGTCTAAATGGTGGAAATACAGTAGACCGTATTTATTCACTGAAAAAGGATCAGAATTTCTATTTCGTTTCAATTGTTAGATTTACTGAAGTGCTTATAAAAACCTGTCCATGCTACCATAGACAGCGTAATAACAGTGAACTAGTGAAAGCAACATGTATTTCTCGCATTATCATTATAAAAAGATTTCTTTTCCACGAATGGTCATATAGAGTAGTCATAGAAAGTTGGAAAAGAGGGCAATTGATTGTGAGTTCAGAGTCCTAGACCCATCTTTGAGGATCAAAATAAATCAGAAGCAATTTGAAATATTAACACCCTAGTCCTCCCAGGCAGTTCGGACAACGTCGAGTCAAAATTTCAAGTTTTTCAGGTCTTATTTTATGAATTAAAATAAACCTGACAAAAAGCCTGACATATGTTTGCGAAGTTCTACTTAACCTTATCGAAAGATTCAAGGTTATAACCGAAATAAAATAAGAAATTCATGCTAAGCCAAACAAGGTCAAGTTTGCCATTGATCTTTCCATGTAGGGTAGGTCCACCGCAAAAAACCTTTACCAAAAAAATATCCAACAGCAAGTATGCGACCAAATCCGGTAATGGCCAAAAAAGGTCCAAATAAGTACTTATTGTTACTAAATGACACATTTTATTATTCTCTTAGTTCTTTTTTTCGCAAAGACATAAAATACAGCAAAAAGATATCTTGGCTCATGTTTTACACTGAAGTTGGTAATATAAAGATCTGTAAAACAGTTACACTTAAAAAACTACAGGCGTGAGACAATTTGCATGATTTTCGGAAAAGGGGGGAAACACCCAAAAAAGTCAAGCGACCTTCATGAACATCACACCACCAGATAAAGTACCTCAGAGAACCCTACTGTAGAGGTTCCAAGCTCTTATCTACAATAACGTGGTTTTTTTCCCAGATGAAAGATCTCGGATGTGCAATATTTTTTTCCCCCAGGGGTGATCGTATCGAATCAATGGACATAGAAGATCAAGAGAGGGTACATTTGAACGGAAATAGAAAGTTATGGTGCCCTTTTAAGTGACCAAAAAGATTGGATGGCAACTAGAACCCCTCTAACGGTCCTTTTTCCCCCAAAAAACAGCTAATAAAACTTTGAAATAGCCATTGGATTCGGCATAATTAAAAGGTCCGATAATTATACCTCTGGGGATGACCTGACCCCAACAGCCCTGGAGAAAAGATAGTAAATTATGCAATGTCCCCATTTAAATCAATTTCAATTCAATGGGTTTATTTACAAAGACAAAAATGTAAATCGCACATAATACAAAATACTAAGTCCATTTCTAGATGCCGAGAACCACAATCAATATCATTTCGACATAATACGCAGAGTGGTCACCGCTCTTAATCCAAGACACAACATTACCTCTCAATAATAAAAACAAAAAAACAAATGATCATTACCCTCCTGCTCCTCTCCCCAAGGGAAGCCACCCCATCATAAATAATATTAAAAAATCATACTTTAGTTATTTTATATATAGTATTTGTTATTGGGAAATAAACATAAATCTTTAGGGGAGAATTTTCTGTAGGGAGGAATGTTTCAGAGGATGTTTTCCAGGGGGATTTCCTAAAATAAATTAAGAAACGGTCAGAAATTTAGCAAAAAACAAGTTTTTTTCAACTGAAAGTAAGAAGTAGCATAAAACTTCAATCAAAAGAAATTATTCTGTTGGTGAAAAGGGCTGCCGCTTCTTCAACCCACGTTCTTTACGCTATAGTTTGACGTCACAATGCCATAAAAAAGACAAAGTCCGTTAAATTTGAATGAAAAATATTGTTAAATTCAATTCAATTCTGTCTATTACAAAGTGATATAACACATAACATTAATCCAAGTGGCTGCCAAAGGAAAGATATTAAAGCACAAGACATAAAGAGTAAAGAGCTCTTAGCTCTTTACGCATAAAGCTTTACGCTCTTAACGTAAAGAGCGAGTGTTGGGGAAGAGGCAGTTCCCTTCATATACGGAATAATTTCTGTTTTTAAGTGTTATTGTTGCTCCTTACTGATTAAGAATAAAGCTGATCGAAGCAACTTGTTAAACAATAAATATAGACTAAATTGAGCATTAGAAAAATCAAACCTACTAAATTTATAAAATAGCATTAATCTGTGTAACAGCAATGCGGTTTACTACAAAATTTGCATAGAAATTCTCTACAGCACCAGCCTTTTTTACAACGCTGTTTTACACATCACTACTTCAAGCCCTACTACTGCCCATCACATATTCCAGTGATTTTCCAAGGAATTTATACAATCTGTATTGAGTGATTGGAGTCCCCTTTACAATATAGCCTATGTGTACGTATCTACCGTGCAAGTATAATTCAAAGGAGAACAGCAGATAAAACACAGGCAGAACAAAAAGCGAAAGCAAAAAAATTAACAACCGATCATAATGTACTTTATGGCACACCTTTGTTTTATAGTTTAGAAAAGCCAAATATTTTGACAGTTCTTTCTTTAACGACAAATTTCAGAGGTCTCAGAGATTATTTAGGGCTAAAACTAAGTTTTAGCAAGCAATTAGAGATCCAGAATAGCTTGTTCTTTACAATGCAATTTACAGTTTTATAGTTTAACTATATACAATTAGGTCTTTTATTGCACCCCCATGGAAGGAATGAAAGTGCACCTTCCAATAGATGTAATAAAGCAAAACATAGTCAAACATGGCAATAACCTTTTTTTTATCACATTCATATGAAACAAGACAAACCTTTCAAATAGGATAATGAAGGTTTAAAACAGAGTAGAAAGACAATTGTTTAGCGAAACTGAACTCTCTAATTGCAGTTTCGAAATCTTCTAATAAGGGCTGTCACTACCTTGACATTTTCACAACATTTTGTAATACCGATATATACGTTTTTTGTTTTTTTTAATCACAGTTTCACATATTCATCTTGCCACCAACGAGAACCAACGAAATTTTATTTATTCATTCTTTGTCATAAAAAGGGTCAAAACTGCATAACAAAGGAATCATTTAAAATTTCAGTAAAAATAATTATAAAATTGCTATGTCTATTCCATAAAACAAAAACCGGAAGATAAAATGGATAAACCAAGCATTTAGAACTTTAACCATATACATAAAACATCGCAATACTAGAGTTGAAATGCTGGGAAGCAAAAAAGGTACCATTTTAATGTCTAGTGTCCGATTAATCCCCCCCTCGCGGACCTATATTCCAAAACACAGGTAGAATATTTGGTACGGGTTATCCCACAGGGTTTATTTTTATAGCTAGTTCTTTTCATGTTTTTGGGGGATTGAGTTGGTTAGATAAGGGCTAAATAAATTAATTTGGTTACATTCTCTTGGTTCTAACTTAGAGTTTGACTCTAACTGAGAGTTTGGGATGTATGTTTAAAAATCAAACATACATCCCTTAAAGGTACTTCGGGTGGGGATACCTGATGCATGCCTAGTGCACGCATTGTCAATCGCAAGAGGTGAACAGGTTAAATGTCGGTAACAGACCAAGTCCACTGGAAGTAATGACACACAATTCTTAGTCCCAGCCTGCATCTCAGTGCACTTCCATTGAGGGGTAACCCTCCAACAGATACCACTAATTTTATATGGTCTTACTTTCCCTTTGGCTGCTCCATTTTATACGTAAGGAGAATTTTCCTTAAGAGGGGAGGGGGGGATTTCCTAAGGGAATTAGCCTTGTACCACAGCCACCACAGTCGAAAGCCATCAACTGGAAGTTTTATGCCCTGTGTATGGAAAAACGAGGAAGGCGTGTGTATTCACAAATAGTCTGCTGACTGCTAGGAATAGCAGCTACTGGCTCAGCTCAATGCTCTTGATAATCTCCATATGATTTTTTTTTTAATTTGCCTCTTTAACGGTATTGTAAAGTACCAAATTACAGATTCTTGGTGCCATTTCTAGATTTGAATGGCTGGAAAGCCTACAAATGTTATCATTTTCACCTCTATGGTCAAAAAGCCTTCTCGAGGGGTTTAGAGCTCCCCTGTAAGCCCGTTAAAAACACATCCCAAACCCCTTAAAAAACATATCTGTGGTCGAAAACCCTTCACAGGAGGTTTGCAGCTCCTCTACAAGTCTCTTAAAAACACATCCTGAAGAAAAACTGCCGTAGTTGTGTTTATCTAACAACAAGTTAATCTCGAAAAGACCTTGAAGCACTGATTGCTCCTTTTTCATTCCCATGGATCTCCCGTCACAATTTTATCAAGATATTTTTATGTTTAGATAATAATTGGTTCAATCCTTGCAATAATACTAAAAAATGTATCGAGTAGGAATCAAACACAGACACAGAACCATAGATGCCAAAATGTAGAAATTTTGTATCACTATATGGTGGAAGTAATTAACAACTGTCCTGGATTCAAGCAATATTTATTATTCTTTTTAGCCACGGGGGGGGGACCTATTGTAAAAGTGTGTACATCTATGAAAGATAATACATTCAATTCATCTGAACCAACCATTCGAAACTATAAGGTAATAGAAGAGAAAAGTAAGCGAAAGTACACCTTAACCTTACAAGTAAATATGCGTTTATTCTTGGCCGAAAATAAAAGAGAAATGACTGAACTTATCGATGAAATGAGTAAATTCACAAAAAAAAAATTGATCTGAAACTTGACACCCTATCAAAACTATAAAATAGTTGCAGAGAAAAGTAGAAAAACGTATGTTCTTTTTGCAAAAAAAAGAAAGAATTCCATGGGACCGTTGGTTCAAATTTTGATGAATGAGAATACGAAATGAGACGTGTGAACCACATGCACCGCCGTTCATATGGACACGGTGGACACACTATTCGACGTTGTTTTTATTCTTTTTTAGATATAATAGTCGTTTCAATTGCAAATCGAATTTAAAGCCGTTAAATAGACCTTAAAGTGACACCTCAATGCAACGATTTCATTAAAATTACAAGGACATATTCGTTAATCCTTCAATGAGATGGTTTGGGGTCTCTCCTCCGTAATAAGTTCCTGTCTCCGTCCTTATCAGCTAAATTCTGATTGTGTAGCCTCAGTGTGGCATCAGGGTGTACCTTTCACGAGTAAAACTGTGACTGCTGACAGCGCTGCAGGGTGACGTTAAGGAGTGACACCCGTCAAGGAAATTATAGCGTAATAAATAACAGCATTTGCAATGAATTCTGATTAATGGACAATTCTTCTGGGTTTGGTCTGTTTAGGAACTTTTTTTTGCATAAAAACCTCTTCCTAGCTAAGTTATCTACTATGGTACTATGGACTGTCTTTCCATAGTAGAATAATATGTGTAGATAGGCATATATAATAAGTCCCTATCTCTGACAGGAAAAGATCCTGCTTGCGTAGCCACATAGTGGCATCAGATGGACCTTTTACGAGTTTTCCTAACCAAACCGGTACTGCAAACAGTGTTGCAGGATGACATTGAGTAGTGGTGTCTCTCGAGGAAATTATAGCCTAGTAAAAGATACAGCATTTGCACTGGATTCTGATCAATGGATAAAACCTCTTCCTATCTAATTTGTCTATTATGGGCTTTCTTCACCTAGTAGAATAGTTTTTTAGGTATGCCAATGTTGCAGCCAGGATTTGTATTCGGGGAGGAGGGAGGAGGGGGCAAAAAAACTTTTAAAAACGCGTCAAAAATTTTTTTAGGCCTATATACATTTTTTGCTACCCTTTGAAACAAATTTCGGAGGGGAGGGACAAACCTCCAACCCCTAGTTACGGGCCTTTAGGCATACATATATATTGAGTCGGAGATAATAGGTTTGAGATTGCTTGCACAAGAGCCCAACTCTTGTTGATAGAAGAGCATCGATAAATGTGGAAAACCATGTTGTGACCAAGATGGGCCAAGGATCACAAAAAATTCCCAAGAAGGAGTTTCAGAAACTCATTTCTCAGGGGGTAGGTAACATGAAATTGGGTGATATAGAATTTATTCACTCAGACAGGAAGGTTGGGGTGCATAGGTAGGGAGTAGGGCTCATGATGAATAAGAAAACTACTAAGTCTTGTTCAAGTTAGAAAGGTATTAATAATACAATGTTAGTTGCTTATTTTACTGATACCCTGCACTAAAAAGTGCAGGGTATCAGTCATACTAGTATATGCCCCTGTAGAACCAAATGATGGAGATAGTAGTGACTCGGATGAATTTCACTTGCAACTACAGGAAAAAATAGACAAAATCTCAGGTAAGATTATGTTATGTTCATTAGGAGATTTAATGCCCAAGTCAGTAGAAATAGGGATAGGCAGTCTACTTGACTAATTTAAATTTGGTAAGAGAATACAAAAAAGGAATGGTTATAGACTGCTACAATTTCATACGTATGTACAGTGGCCCATAAGTTAACATTCTACTTACATGATGGTGAGACAGCTAATCTTATTGAATGTGCTATTGTAAACCAACGACTGGTAGGACCGATGTTTATTGATGTTAAAAGTAGTATCTAGATCAGCTTCTAGTAGTCTCTAGGGTTAATTTAAAGCAGAAACTTACGAGGGGTAACTACCTTCCGGGAAGCTGTGACGTTGGTAGACTCCAGGATGAGAATTTGAAAGAAAGGTTCAGGGAACAGTTGAATACTAAACCAGAGAGTCTAAAATTTGACAAAGTAAAAGATGGATGGAATAATTTTACGTAAATAGTTTGTGAAATCGCTGATGATGTCTTAGGGAAGAAAGTTAAAAACACAGCTGGGAGAATTATTGCTAATATTAAAATGATTTATGTTTAATAGAGAGGAGGAGGGATTTCGATAAGAATTATTTCAGTGATAGATCAAATGAAAAAACAAAATGTAAAGTAATTTATTCCAAGTGAAACGAATAACTAGTGGATCATTAACCCAAATCAAATTTGACCCAGTGAGATAATCCAGGACTTGGCATAGTTTTTTAATCAGAAATTTAACCTCTACCCCAAGGAAGTAGTTAAAAAGTCCTTTTTGAATTCAGTGCGGGTTATTGTCTTGAAAAGTTATAATCATAGGCAGCGCAACAGCACTGCCTAAGCAAAGGGTGATGTGGGTACAATACATTGTTATTGTTTGTTTTGTTTTTTTACCAAGGCGATTTACATAGAATTTGTTGTAGAAACTTCAAAAGGGGCTCTTTTTCGCTTGGAAATTTGAAGTTCTAGTGCCCTTCAGGGCAAGGGCTATAAGTTATACTAGTTGCCCATTATTAACATTCAATGTTTTTATGGAAGAGGTGGTCTTATAAACCTAAGGAGGAGGGGCTCATTCGATTGGAAACCATAAGTTCTAGTACCCTTTTTAAGAGTAAAAAGTTATTGGAGGGGCAACTAGCCCCCCCCACGTCCTTTCCCCCCCAAATACATATGGTAGATATTTAGAGATAGCCATTTTGTTCAAAAAATAGTCCAAAGACCATATAACAAGGTCTTTGGGGTTGGCACAACCTCCTAGAGCCTGGGGGCAAGGGGTTGTAAGTTATGCCTAGGGCATATATATGGTTTTTATTGAAGGGATGATCTTATCAAATTTAGAGGAGTCTCATTTGATTGGAAATTGAAAGTTCTAGTTCCCTTTTAAGAGCCAAAGTGATAAGAAGGCAACTAGCCTCCCCCCTCCACGACCCCTCTTTTCCCCAAACGCATCTGATCGAAATTGTGAGATAGTTATTTTGTTCAAAATATTCCATCGAACCTATAACAATACCTCCAGTGAGGACACAACCCCCCCCCCCCAGAGCCCAGGGGCAAGGATTGTACGTTATTCCCTAGGGCATATAAAGTTTACATGGAACGACTGGTAATAGAAACTTCGGATCGGGCTCATTTGATTAAAAATAAGAAGTTCTAGTGCCCTTTATAAGAGTCAAAACTGATTGGAGGGCAACCAGCCCCACGCCCATCTTTTCCCAAAACACATCCAATCAAAATTTCAAGAAAGCTATTTTTACTACTATTACTATTATTGCTGCTGCTACTAAACTACTCCAGCTACTACTTCAATTGCAACTACTTGTAAGGCTAAGAGTATTACCATCTTAATTTTCTTACATTGATTGGAAATTAGAAGTTCTAGTATACTTTTTAAAAGTAAAAGTGTCCAGATATACTACAACAACTACTATCACTACTACTACTACCACTACTGCTTTTGCAGTGAGTACTTCCAAGGCTGAGGATATTGAAGTTACAATTTGAGGAGAAGTTGAGGGGGAAAATTGAACTAAATCCGAACATACTTTGTGCATAAAGACTGTCAAAAGAGTGTATCAGTAATATGATTGGAACAGCTTACCATATCAGGCTGAAACTTCCAAAGCATCTTGAGAGGTATGTTCTACTGGCCAAAAGGTAACATGTTAATACTGTGAATGCTATATTGCAGCTACTGCTGTTACTAATACAACACTACTGCTCCTACTGCTACCACTACTACCATGATGCAAGTGCTGTTAATACTAAGGGTATGAAGGTGAAAATTTGAGAGAATATAAAGAAAGTTTTAACTAAATCAAAAGACACAATGTGCATGAAGATTGTCAGAAGGGCGTATCTCAGGAATGTATTAGGGAAATCAATTGGAACTTCCAGTGAATGCTTAAGGGGGATAATCAATTGACCAAAAAGCAATACATGCAAGCTATTAGCAATACTATTACTACTTCTATTGCAACTACAACTAAGGCCAAAAGTAATAAGATGAAAATATCAGGAACTGTTGAGGGGAAAATTCAACTAAAATATGGATACACAGGATATCAAAAGGGCATATCTGCAATATCTTACTAGATATATGAACTGGGAAGTCGTCCCCCCTGAACCCCAATTATAGCATAAGTGTCATTCATGTTTTAGCCTACTGAAAGCAATATATATATTAAGTGATTTCTCTTTTATTATTATAACATCAAGAAATAAATAGATTAACAAAGGCTCTCAAGATGAATACAGTTATACTTTGTATGCTAATATCAATCTAGTTTTATTCAGCTGATATGCACTAAAGTTCCACACATAGGCTACTACTACCACTACCTTTACAGCTACTACTTCTTTGACAAGTACTACCAAGGTTGAGGATATTGAAGTGAAATTTGGAAAATCCTGATGTGGGGGGGATTACCCCTGTTCAATAAAGTGCAAACTAGGCTCTGGTCTTCAGAAGACATAGGGGTTGTCAGTCCTACTGATTTTGAAAAAAACAATGAATGTGGATTGACAGCTTAATATACATATTTATTCCTTAAAGTCTTAATAATGTTTGACTTGATAGAGTTAAAAAAAAAATGAACATTTAAAACGTACATTCTTAAAAAGCATGTAGTTAGCTTGAATATTTTATCCATATTCAAGACCAATAATTTTCAATACAATGGAAGTCAGGAGTGAAGCCTAATTTGGGACAATTCAAAAATGCCTTCATGGGATATAATTTAGTCTGTTGACACATCCCTGAAAGTTTCAGTTTCCAAACCCTTTCCAAAATAGCAAAAGTAGTTAAACTAGAATTTTACCATTTTTTTGTTAGTTCTTGAAAATGCAATTCCTGTTATCTAAGAAAATTTTAAGGGTAGCCTACTGTTCTATTAGCTGGGCAACAGCCACTTAAGAAACACAAAGGTCAAATATGTATTATCTGGTAAATTCCTATCTGATGCTGAATAAACAAGGGGTTTCCAAAATGGCAAAAGTAGTTAAACTAGAATTTTACCATTTTTTTGTTAGTTCTTGAAAATGCAATTCCTGTAATCTAAGAAAATTTTAAGGGTAGCCTACTGTTCTATTAGCTGGGCAACAGCCACTTAAGAAACACAAAGGTCAAATATGTATTATCTGGTAATTCCTATCTGATGCTGAATAAACAAGGGGTTTCCAAAATGGCAAAAGTAGTTAAACTAGAATTTTACCATTTTTTTGTTAGTTCTTGAAAATGCAATTCCTGTTACCTAAGAAAATTTTAAGGGTACTGTTCTATTAGCTGGGCAACACCAAAGACAGCCACTGAAGAAACGCAAAGGTCAAATATGTATTACCTGGTAATTCCTATCTGATGCATAAACAAGGGGTTTCTCACTCCAGGAACTATATTTAAACTTTAGTTTTTGGGGCGAAAAAGGGGTAAATTTTCGGCAGTTAATATTATTGACTTACAAATAAAGTGAACATACTACTCAATGCCTTTTTTATGCTTTTCCCAAATATAACTATCATTTTTGCCACAAATAAATTTTACACCTACCCCTATATATCCCAAGTCAGGTTATACTGTTTTTTTTAACAATGGGGGGCGGGGTTCCTTTTTAGTTATGATACAAATGATAGTTCCTTTTACACTTTACCACCACCACCCTAATGTGCAAATATATACCCTGATTTGGTATATATAGGGGCAGGGGTAAAATTTACTTCCGACAAAAATGGTTATTATACTTGTAAAGAGCATAAAAAAGGCATCAAGTAGCATGCTCACTTTATTTGTAAGTCAATGATATGAGCTGCCAAAAATTTACCAAAAAAGGTAGCCTACTTAGGTTACATTTTTAATATATGCTGCTTTACCCCCACCCCCCTAATGTGCAAATATATGGCCAAAATTTGTTTCTAAACTATTATATTTTATCCTATTTTGTTTTATTTCATTAGCATTAACCAAACTTCACTTCTCATATGTTGCCCAGCTAATAGAACAGTACCATTTTAAGCTATCCAAGGCTAAAAGGTTTTTAATCCAAAACATAAGAAATAGACTTGCAGATCTTTAAAACCTTATAAATTAGAATTGAGCAAATGCATGAGGCTCATAGCATCTTTTTTTAACCTTATTTTAGCAGAAGGTCTATTTTGATAAGTTTCACTTTTATAATATAAAGCAGATAAAGGTAATCAAATGTCAGTGCCTCTGGAGAGAGAAGGAGAGGTAGGTGCTTCAAATATCTTCTCAATAGATAACTATAACAAAGGATGAATTAGTCATTCACCAAACCCAACTACTTTCCAAGATAGGCTAGCATAAAGTCCCTAAACTAGCCTAGGGTGAAAGACCCATTTTTGGGAAAGGCTGCTTTTCTTCTGCATTCCAGAAAAGTGGATATGGGTTTTTGGACTTTCCCTAGCCTATTTAACCAAAGCATGGAACAATGTAATAAGATCCCACTTTTTATTGGCCTTCTTGGTAAAATTTTCACCAATAATTTGTCATCATAAATTCAAAATGTGGTCTGTTTTAACAAGCAATTGAAAAGAAAAAAAATATATTTTTGATTTATGGAATACAAATCAAGCAATTAAAGCTACATTTGAATACTCAGAAGACAATCAGCTTTCTGGTAATATGCAAATAAAACTGAAACACTGAAAGAATAAATAGCCTATATCAAAATAGGATAATTGGTATTTCCAAAAAGGTAAGTCAATAAACTAATAATTTCAAGTGTTTCATCTCCATGATTTTAATAACCATAGGCCTATTTATGCATAGCTTAGATTTTAGCTATTCATTGATAGGCCTATATGCTATACAATTCTTCTCAATTCCTATCCAGTAACAAGATGTGAGGATTTGAGTTTTACACAATTTTGCTCAATTACATACTGGCTTTTCACCCAAGAATTTCATCACTTTTGGATAGGCTATGTTAGTCAAGGCCCAGAAATGAGGGAAGACCAAATAATAGCCAATCTTGACAAGACCTTAACTGATTATATTTTAGGTCCTGGATTCATTTGTCAAAGTTTCATTTACCTATGTCCATTAGACTACATAATAGCCTACCAAAAAAACCGTCAATTAGAACTCCCTAATAGCCCAACTGAAGCTATGCTAATGAGACACATCAAGCATTTAGGCCTAGGCTACCTTTCAAATTGGGTTGGAAAAATTAAAAATGTAACATACCTCCTACACAATCACACATGCATAATTCCATTATCAAACCAAGTATATCCAAAGGTAAATAAACATAGAAAAAACATATGTTCAAACTATCACACCCCTTCCTCTCACAACAATATTCAACTGCAAACTAAACGGTTGTACCGCCGCTAGGAAGAAACGGGAAGGTAATATGTTTGTGACGTAACAACAAATAGCCTAAGCGTAGATTGTTGTTCGAGTGTTAAGAGTGAATATTCTTTTTCTTTTTACCTGAAAAATATATTTTAAAATAATGTAATTCCGAGGACATTGTATTTCAGAAGAAGGGGTCGGGCCAGACTGAAAGAATTCATGAAAAGATTTGAGTGGCAATGAATTAGCGGGATAATCAAACATTTCTTGAGATTTTGATGGTGACGGGGTTCCTGAAGATTCCCCCTCTACCTTATCCAAACATACCTGTTCCTTCGACAGAGAGTAAACTTTTCAACTCGTGAAAAAGCAAACGCATATTTTTTACCTTAAAAACATTGTTTTTGGTTTATTTCGGTGGGGCTATAAGGTAAAAAAAAATTGATATGGCAAGAACATGTTTTACACATAAAGGACGAATTGCCAAAGATTGCGCTTTTTGGTCATTCATCTGAGGCCAAATGTTAAACAATTCATTCCCGGATAGGGTAGAAAGGGGTCACGAGGAAGGATTTACAGAAAATTAGTATTTTTCAGTCAAATATGTAGAAAAATCAACAAAAATTCCCTCAAAAGGCTTTTTTAATCTAGGGGTCATATGCTATTCCCCATGGGCGCCCATAATCTGAATCTTTGGTGGGGGCTTACCTGTTCTAATCATCACTTCCAATACTGTATAATATAATTATCAAAACAAAAATATAGAAAAATAAGGCAGCGTCCTTCAGCCACGGGGACTGGCGCCCCTCCCCCCCCCCTTATGAGCGCCCATGCTTCACTTTTATGCATGGATAGTAAACTGTACGACAATTTTGTCATCAAAGTAGTTTAGATGGAACCCTTTTTTCTAGCTTATTTTTTTACAGAAAGTTATGATTGGAATCGTATGATGGTAAAGAAACTTTCCTTATCCAGAAAAAGATTTGTGACCCAGTCTGGTTGTTTTTGAATAAATCATGAGAAAAAAAAATAAGCGAATTGTGCCTCAAGAAAACAAAGTGTATTTGCCGGAGCGATTTGAATATTTGACGAATAACCACAGAAAATCTGCCGAGCTAACAAGGTTGTTTAAAAGAAGGCTGAACAAGAACAAGCAACACCCCAGACAACACTCAATATTGGGAAGGTAGAAGGAACATGCTGCAGTGGTGATAATTTACTATTGCTATTAATCCAACTACTACTTCTATTACAAATACTAGTAATGCTAACAGCATTCATCAGGGGAGTAATTTGCTATGGGACAGGGGGGCAATTGCCCCTCCAAGACATCGGTTTGCGCCCCCCCCCCACCCGCTGAAATTTAGTTTCTTCCAAAATCTTATCAAAACTAAGATAAACCGTATAATTCAAGCATCAACAGAAACAGGTCAGTTTTTTAAGTAGGCTACAAATTTACCTTTAGAACTATCAAGTACCTTTATAGTACTTTTATAGCACTAAAAATTACCTTAATGGTACCAAATGGCCTTTTTTTAAGTTTTTACTGTCATTTTCACTTGATTTGGGAAAATTGGCTTCAAATCCCCGCCCCCCGGTTTTTGATGAAATTACGCCAATGGCATTAAGATGAAAATTTAAAGAAGTATATGTACATAAAGGTTAACAAAAGGACATATCGGCAATGTCGTAACAATGACAAATTGTATGAAGTTGAAACTTCCAGGACTTGATGAGACGAATGTTTAACTGACTAAAAGGCAATGTTTTAAAACTACTGCTGTTACTAGTACTAGTGATTTTACTATTAATACTACTACTAGTATTATAAATGCTAATATTACTACTCTGACTACTATTACAACTATGCCTAAGAGTATGAAGGTTAAATTTTCTGGGAATCTTTAAAGGGGGAACTGAATCACAACAAGCTGTATATATGTAGACTGTCAAAAGGCCGTATCAGCAATATATTAGGAACATTTTTGTTTGTGAAGTTGAAACTTCCAGGACTTGATGAGAGGAATGTTTAACTGACTAAAAGGCAATGTTTTAAAACTACTGCTGTTACTAGTACTAGTGATTTTACTATTAATACTACTACTAGTATTATAAATGCTAATATTACTACTCTGACTACTATTACAACTATGCCTAAGAGTATGAAGGTTAAATTTTCTGGGAATCTTTAAAGGGGGAACTGAATCACAACAAGCTGCATATATGTATACTGTCAAAAGGCCGTATCAGCAATATATTAGGAACATTTTTGTTTGTGAAGTTGAAACTTCCAGGACTTGATGAGAGGAATGTTTAACTGATAAAAAGGCAATATGTTAAAACTACTGCTGTTACTAGTACTAGTGATTTTACTATTAATACTACTACTAGTATTATAAATGCTAATATTACTACTCTGACTACTATTACAACTATGCCTAAGAGTATGAAGGTTAAATTTTCTGGGAATCTTTAAAGGGGGAACTGAATCACAACAAGCTGCATATATGTATACTGTCAAAAGGCCGTATCAGCAATATATTAGGAACATTTTTGTTTGTGAAGTTGAAACTTCCAGGACTTGATGAGAGGAATGTTTAACTGATAAAAAGGCAATATGTTAAAACTACTGCTGTTACTAGTACTAGTGATTTTACTATTAATACTACTACTAGCATTATAAATGCTAATATTACTACTCTGACTACTATTACAACTATGCCTAAGAGTATGAAGGTTAAATTTTCTGGGAATCTTTAAAGGGGGAACTGAATCACAACAAGCTGTATATATGCAGGCTGTCAATAGGCCGTATCAGCAATATATTAGGAACAGTTTTGTTTGTGAAGTTGTAACTTTCGGGGATTGTTGCTGGAGATATTGAACTAATCAAAATACAATTTAACTAACCAAACGACTATTTCAATTAAAACGAACAGAAATTAATTTTAAAACATTTTCAACAAATAAGTTTTTCAAAGAGAAGTAAAGAACTCCATTAAACCAAAAATCAACAGAAATAAAATCAAACAATCTACCAGGTATATGACTACCACAAATCATCATCAATAAAAAAAATAGAACCCAAAACGAATAGAAATTACAATAAATAACCGAGTCAAACTCAAAACGAGCAGAATATAATATGAGTAGAGCTCACAACCTCTATGCCTTCTCAAGGCCAGAACATAATTTGCACTTTACTGAAAAAAAAATAAATGAATGTGAACTGTCAGTTTAATATACATATGCTGATATTTATTCCTTAAAGTCTTAATTATTTTTGATATCTTCTCTTTTAAACATTCTCTGAAAGTTCCAACTTAATACCCAAATCCATTCTTTAAATACGCTCTTTTGACAATCTAAATCCACAAAGTGTGTTTCGATTCAGTTCAAATTCCTCCTCTATATTCTGTCAAATTTTCACCTTCATACCCGTAACCTTAATTGCACTAGTATCATAGAAGTAGTGGTAGTAGTAGGAACAATAGTAGCAGTAAAAGTGTTGTATTAGAAGAAGTAACAGTAGTAGCAACAGATCTTTTGGAAGATCCAGGATCAATAATGCCCATCCCCCTTTTCCAATAAAAACCGTACATGTTAAGAATGGGGAACTTGCATAACTTACAACCCTTGCCCCCCGGGCTACGGGGGTTTGTTTCATTCCCGAAGGCATAGTTATTTGACCTTTTGCCTGTTTTGAACAAGATGGCTATTTCAAAATTTCGATTGCATATGTTGGGGGGGGGGTGGCAGCTAAATAGGGCGTGCTGGTTGCACTCAAACAAATTTTAAACATCCCTCTCAACCTGCCCTGATATACACCTTTTTGACAAACTGGACTCACATAGTGTCTTTCGATTTAGTTTAACATACCCCTCAACATTTCCCAAAATTTTATCTTAATATCCTTAGCCTTTTCAGACAAATCCAATATCAAACACTCTCCCTTTCTTCCAGTAATAAATCCCACATGTAAGCAATGGGCATACTGCATAATGTACAATCCTTGCCCCGAGGCTGAGGTGGACTTGATATCCCCGGAAGCATAGCTATTAGACTTTTTTTTTTACTATTTTGGCTTTGTCAAAATATCGATCAGTGTTGAGGGGAGGGGACATTTAAGATAGGTAAGGGGGTTGTTTACCCTTCAACCACTCTTACGATACGAATTTATTACGTCAAATAACATGAGTTAAATGAGACAGAAAATATAATTTAATTATCTACACTTCCTTTTCACTTACTTATTAAAATGAGACACCAAACACAATTTATTTATCCACACTTTCTTGTCACTTACTTATTAAAATGAGACCCAAAATATTGTCAAAAAGACAATCTGCAGCGATTGGTAACCGCGGGCATCGATTTTCCTTATTTTCTTTCCATTTGAGAATGTTTTTCTTTTTTTTTATTTATTCTAAAATTAACAGTCATTACAGCTAAAACAGAAGCGGAAGCTTGTTTCCTGATTCACATGATAGGTGAAAGGCTATGAGAAAAACAAGCTTCAGGTCTTGATATAATCACTTAATTTTGCAATCCTCATATTTAATGGTGATATTTGCTCATTTCCCTCTTTAGTCTTTTGTAACCTTTGTACGAAGAAAATACGGTGTATTTTCTTTTCAAAGACTGTCTTACTATATTTTAGACCATTCTAGGGCTAGAGTTGACGGCTATTCTCTCCTTAGTGATTTATTCTAAAAGTTTAGTGTTGATTTGTGATATAGCTAATTCACGTAAGTAAGCATGCACTCAATTCTTATATCTGGCTCTTGTTTTATTTATTTTTTGCTTTGATCACGTTTATGTAGAAAGGAAAACAGGTTTCTAATGACAAAAAATTATTGCATATTTCGTTGAAAGAACACAATTTTCTAATACAGAAATGGACATGCCATTTTCTGTATTCAAAAATTACGCAATAAGAATAACTTCTTATGGAATAACTTCTTATTATTATACCGCGGGCTTACAAGGCTCCAGTCTGTTCCGGCACCTCCTGTTTGTGCTGGTAACCTGTTCGTGCCGGTTCGGGGAACAAGCCTCGATGCTTGTTCGACTCCAAAGGCCATTGTAAGGTGGTGTCGCCTGGCATCAAGTCTTTCTAGGCTTAGGATTTATGGCTATCGTTACGACTGTTTTTTTTTAAATCATCCGGAAAGGTACCACTCAACAGACACTGGCTTAAAAAGGCAGTCAGAGGTTCAGCTAGAAAGGCTGCGTTTTCTTTATACAGGGTTGCTGAAATATCTCCAGGGTAAGTTCCCTTATTGGTGTCAAGTCTCTCAAGAAGCTTTACAACTTCGTGAGGGAAAATCACAGGTGTTTCAGATGGAATAGGCAAGGGGGGAACACTCGGTGGATTGCTTCTGCAAATACTAGCAAAATATTTATTAATAGCGCTTGCGTCGAGCTTATTCCCAGCTTCGTCGTATACGTTTACACTTTGCCTTACAGAGGAGCCAGTGAGAAGCCGTATTCCTTTGTAGTAACCGGCCGGGTTTGTGGTCGTGAGCTCGTACATTTTCGAACCGTAGGACTTTTCAGCCAACCCACATTCATAGACCACTTGATTTCTCAGCTTGGAAGCTTCGCCAATCTTTCCCTTTTTATGGAGCCTGTTGCGTTTGCGTTTCTGCCTTTTCAGGCGCAAGTTAACCAAGGGCTTGTCAGCTGAGTTTACTGTGACGTCTTCTCTGGAAAATATACATTATAAGCTATCCGTATTTCAGTGGAAAATACTCTATACATGTCGTTGACATTGCGTTTCTCGTACAAACTTTTCCAGTTTTTCGAAATCGCCCATTTAGCGAATAGCTCTTTTCCAGGCTCAGTCAGAGACCGGCTTAAAAAAATTCGCTTGGTTCCTATTCTCTTTTCTTCAATGGAACACCAGTGCACACAAAAGTGTATATTTTTACCAAGACTCGGCAGCGTTACTGGATCACTATAGAAATCGGAAATATCAGACTTTTGAGTTGTTTTTTCACGGACAACTTGCTTCAAGCTTAGCGATCATTCAATCCAGCTGGGTAGTAGATCGTTGAAGTCACCCATAAGAACCACGGAGCTGTTTGGGTGTCCCATTTTTATATTATCTAAACATGCTTGTAGATGGGCTATGAGCTCCCGCTTGTAACTCGACCGCGGCGGACATGCCTCCAGCCTACCTTGGAAACTTTAACTTAACACTTTCAGCCTTTCTTTGTATATTGTTTATAAGCCTTTTTTGACAACCAGCATGCAAAGCGTGGGTTTTCATTTCTTTCAATATCTCTCTCAACATCTCCTTAAAGTTTCACCTTAACAACCTGACACTTTTTGAATATCCAGGATCAAAAGTACCCCTTTTTCCCCATAAAAAAAAACAATGTCTAAACAATGGGCATGGGCAACTTGCATAGCTTACAGCCCTTGTCCCTGTGGTTGTGGGGGTTATGTCAACCTCGGAGTCATGGTAATTTAACCTTTGGATTAGTTGGAACAAAATAGCTATCTCAAAATTATTACTCAGATGTTATTCGGGGAAAAGGCGTGGGAGGGGAGCCTTCGTTGAGAGAAATTTAAGGGAAAAAGTCGAGAATTTTTTAAATGAGACCAACCACAATTCCTGTTTGTTTGCTTATATCAACGAGAACATTTTTAAACAATGGGTAAAAAATTACTCTTTGGACTATTAATTATAATTATATTATTCATCAAAATAATTATAATTAAAAGTGTAATTTAAAAAAATAAAACTAAAATAAAAAAAATAGTTTTCGATCCAGATGATTTGCAGAACTTCCTTGCACCGCACGGGAATGAACCTGAATACTTCCAATTAAGAAGCCAAGTTTCTTCCACTGCGCTAGTACAAGGGTATATTATTTTAAAATATGATTGTAATTGGAAGATAATTTGCTATCAGTAATAACTTCATGTTATCCAGTTGGTCCAAATCTTCACTTCATTGGCACCCATAATCTGAATTTTAGGGGGGGGGGCTTACCTGGTCTAATCAGCACTTCCAATGCTGTACAATAGAAATGTTGAAACAAAAATACAGAAATGTAAGGCAGAGTCATTCGGCCAGGAAGGCTGGCACCCCCCCCCCCTTATGGGAGCCCATGCCAATCCCTCACCCTCCCCCCTAATTGACACCACTGCAAGTGAGGGGTAAAGGGTTAAGCTTTGAATAAATAAGAGTGGAGCAGGAGCGTGCACAGCTACATTTGCCTCTGCAGTTTTTGCTGCAGTGACTTATTATTATTAATAACATTTCATAAATCAAATTACTTAAGCAAAGGGGGTGGGGAAAATTTAGAAAAAAAATTAGTTTATTTTGAGTAAATCTAAATAATTTAGTAGCAAGTAATTCGTAAATTTATTGAATGGTTAATTATTTCCTAGAGGACAGAGAAACAAAGCATTCGAATCTCCATTCAGTCCACTTTCTAAACATAATAAATGTTAACGACTCAAATCAGCCACCCGACTTAAAAAAAAAGAAGAAAAAAAAAAACAACAACAACAAAAACCAGGAGATGATACTAGGCCATATACAGAAGCATTTTGAACCTAGTTATAGTTATCAGAAAAATTGAGTTATGTTTTTTTAGAGTTTTATTACCCCTTCCCCGAATAATAATCCCGGATATTGCCCTGGGCATAAAGATAAGGAGTTTTCGATCGGGAATGAAATGGTATGTATATTTTTCAGCTAGCCAATTAATCAACCCTTCGACGAAGTTACCGTAGTCTTAATACAGATTTTTGGGGACTTCATTCCAATAATTTTTAACTGTGGAACTTCCATTCAATTTTTTTTACCGAGGTCTTGCCATTTGTTCATCCATTAGAAGGAGACGAGAAATCTTAAACAAACTTGATAGAAAGTAAAATAATATCCTGGTTGTATCTTTGGAGCGTCCAGGAACAATCCAACTTTTGTGGGCAAAGGAATGACGTCCATAAAGCCTTATCATTAGAACATAGTTCATACGATGGTAAGAACTATGTATTGGAGTCCTAGAAATACCTTACAGGTGTTACAGGGGGTTCATCGTATTTTTTCCGAAAGATTCACCAACACGGGAAATCCCACCAGAAAATCCCCCCCCCTAAAAAACTCTCCACAAATGCAAAACTGAGTAGCCAAAGGTAAATTAAGATAAATAAAAAGAATGCTAAAATGAGTATAACTGTGCTTAAGAAAAGACGGTAGTTCATTGTGTGGTTGAGGGATGCCAGATGCCTAAAAGAGAGTATTTCAAGGCCAAATTGTCTAAGTCTCCACGAGATTTCAGATAAGTATAGGAAGCGGTATGGGGGGGGGGGATTCACCTCTCATTTACCTTCATTTAAGCTAAGCATTAAAAAGGGTGCCCCCTTCTTATTAAAGACAAACATTTCTGGAATTTATTTTAAAGCATTTTACTAAACTAAAGTGGGAATTTTAATGTCCAAATGTCCTAATTTCATTGAGCCTTCGGATAAATATAGAATGAGTTCTGGGGAGGGGTAGAAATTGACATCTTATCTCTTTTGATTCCCAGGAATATTTTTTGTCTACGTCATTATTGTTGGTGCTGGGAGAGTGGTTATAGTGCCCCTCCTATTCTGACAATGTTCTCTTATGTACCATAAAATATTAAAATCATAGATCTACCAGCAGAGAGACAGAAAAGGGAAGACGAGGCAGCACGAACCTCACCAGGCAATTTCTTGGGGGTGGTAGCAAGTCTTCAGAAGAGCATTGTTTACAGCGATTTTAAATATATATATATATATACAATATTTTTAAGCATCAGAGAACCCTATTGTAGAGGTCACGATGGCTTCAGCGGTATTTCCATTCATACGAAAACACAAGCCTGTCCACCCACAATCCTGAAGTAAAAATACTATTCAGATTTTATTCAACGAAACTACATTCAACGAAATTTTCAACTAAATATTAAAATTTTGTCCGACAAGGGCCATTGAATTGGGATAGAAAGCTTATTGAAAGCACTGGATAGTTACAGCGCAACAATCGAGGGGTTGAGGAGGGGGCAACCTCCCTCATAAACAGAATAATTATGTGCGTTTTTAGTTTCAATGTTGCTGCTTGTTTTCAATCGAATCTATTTTTATTTATCCTATAGGATTTTTTTTTATATCTCAGTTCATTTAATTCTTGTTTGTGTGTTTTGGGGGGCTGGGGGTTGAATGATCATAGCATGATAACATAAACTTTAAAGAAAATAATTTGCTTTCTTATTTGAAATATGGACTTCAGTTATCTGAAATTTGCTTGCTTTTGGCTTGGAGTCTGTCTCCATGTTATTGAAATTAAAAAAATATATTAGTCTAGCCTCATTAGGAATAAAGAGTTCTAACAATTTTAATTTTGCTCGTTCTATGTTAATTTAAACAAAAAATAAAAAAAATATTATATAATAAGATATATTAAAAATAAGATTTGTTTTGGAATACATCCCAGAACTCATTTTCTTCATTATTTTTATTTGTCATATTTTCTCTCTGGCTTCTAATGTTTGCATGTGGGGGAATTTCCAACGGAGGGTATTTTCCTGGGAGAATTTTTTTCAGGTTGGAATTTTCATGGGGGATACACCTAGAACCACATTACATGACCCACACCAGGCAGGAGTAGCTGACTCCGGACCTCGTCCAACCTCTAAGGAGTTTCCTTAATGTTTGGTATAATTAAAAGAAAAGCAAGTTTTTTTCAGGATTAAAGCAAAGTTAACCAGCCTTATGTGTAATATAAATGTATCAGGGGCGTAATTCTGTCATATTCCACGGGGAAGGGCAAAGTTGTAGCCGATTTTCCTACGTCAAGTGAAAATTACAGTGAAAATGAGCCATATAGTACCACAAAGGCAAAGGTATGCTAATTAAAACTGATCTGTTTCTGTGGATACTTGAGTAATGTAGGCCTATCTTAGTTTTGACAAGATTTTTGAAGATAATAATTTTCAGTTTGGAGGGAGGATGGCGTCCACCCAGCCAAGACAACCAACCGGCGAAGATACCCGGGCAGATTTCCCCCATCACCCCTCTCTTTGAACGGCCCTGATTACATGTGTAGGCTAATAATCATGTGCAGCAGTATATGTAAAATTGATGATTTCCATGAACCTTAAAAAGCTTCACAAACTGTGGTGGCTCGAAGAGGGGGGGGGAGTAATTCATCCCCACTGGTTTTTGCGAAATCCTATAATTCGTTTATTTTGATGTCATTGAGGTCCCAAGTGCTCAATTCTAAGACAGTCTAAGTTGTATTTCCCTCTCCTGGAAAGACTTATATTTTCAAACTTCTCGGTAGAGACACGGTGATTTTCAAAAAACTTAGCTTCGTTGTAGATATCAAATATCAAATTTGCTTGTAAATAGAACAGAGTCGTTTCATTTTATCCTTTAATTTTAATATTCTAATGTCGTTTTCCAATAGAGTCGCTTAAATTAAACACGGGTTTAAAGGGACCAGACAGGTACTAACCCATGCCTTAAAAACCTGCTTATGCTCGCGCATGATTTGATTTTGGTTAATCGTTCATATCTAGCCCCTACTTTTTGTGAAGTCATTTAAGTCGTCTATTTTGGCCTTATCCAGTTCCGAGGTGTTCAATTCAGTCAGAGACAGTTTAAGTAGTATTTTCCTTCTCCTGAAAAGACCTTGGAATTTTCAGACTTCTAAGTAGAGAAATAATTGATTTTTGCCTTGCTTAGCTTCAGTCGTAGATACCGAAAACTGAATTTGCATGTGAATAGAATAGAATCGTTTTATTTTATCATTTAATTCTTCTTTTTAATAATCTCGAATTTAAACAGAGTCGTTTAAATTAAACCAGATTTAAAGGGCCTGGTCTGGTAGCCTAGCAGCTGGCCTTAAAAATATATTTATGTTCGTATATAATTTATTTCTCTCTGATGGTTCAGAAGCTTGGGGAAATTCAACTGAAACATGACAAGATAATGTGAACAAACTCAAAGCAAGAGACAAGGTTATGCGCATGTATTGTCGGTCAAACTTTGACTACGAGTAAAAGAGAAGGCAAGAAATTTCTAAACACAATGGAAAAGTAATTAGAATTCAAAGAAAAGCCCCACGAAACCTTTTCTAAGCAAGTGTATATAGGATAGTGAAAAAAACTGGACTACAATACGATGTTAAGAGGGATGCAATGCTTGAGAAGGACAAGCAAGACTTGTTGTACACCCAGAATTTTTTTTTTCCTTAGGGCGTGAGTGCTTTTGAAAACTCTGGGATAGCTCATTCAAGTCGGGAGGCAAGTTTTTGCCTGGGACAGAAGTAATGAGCAACCTTAAAACTTCTAACTTCAAAACTTCAACGAATAGAAATTAGATAAGAAATTTATTTTAGATGTGCGCCTCCGGCTCTCTACGGCAAGATTTATGTCACGCCATCGATCAAAATAGACTGTGAGAAGGAGTCAAATATATGGGCAAGATGTTTCCGATCAAAAACCCAACAAGGTATTTTTTTTACATGTTTTACCAAGCTGAAATACATTATATCATTAATTGTTGGTTCCAGTGACATTGTTAAGATTGTCTAAGAAAAATTTACGTTGAATGCAAGAGATATCTTGGTGCAAATACAATGTACGTCATCTTATGAGTTACAGCTATGTAAAGAGTTAACAATCGATTTGACTGAAGAACTTCTTAATATTTCAGCAATTATTGTAGTTGTTGTTGAAAGTTGCAGTGACGATTTTGAAAGTATAGTTCACAAGAGTCCAGGAATAAGGAAGCCAATCCCTAGCGAAAACCAAAGGAAGCACCTTATTTCAGGTGGTCTTAATTAGGCAAAGCTGAGTGTATTCCCAGTTGATCCTTCAATAAAAATAAAAAAAAAGTGGCGTTTTTAGCCGGGATGGTATGAGCATTACCAATTTTTAGAATACAATATTGAGAAAGATACTGCGTTCTGCTTCATGTGTTTGCTTTTTTTCAGTGGTCCCAGGAGCCACCAATTTGAAAAAGTTTGGGTGGAAGCCGATCTGCGGCAATTTCGGAGAATGAAGAGCAAAGAAAAGGTGAAGAAAGGAAAACTGGCAAGTCATTTCTCTTTCGAATCACAGAAAGCGGGTTTGTTCTATTTTTGTTACTTCGTTAATAACAGTCATGTGGATTTCTTACTTGATAAAAGAACTCGAACTAAGGTTTTGCAGCAAGCAAAAGGTGAAAAATAGAGATTTTTTTCGATGCTGCAAGGACCCTAGCGAGATGGGGCATTGGCTTTAGGATAACTGAAGAACAAAACGGCAACTCTGTTCAAATTGTTCAACTTCTAGGGATATTTGTGGCAGATCTTGATACCCGATATAGACCAGATAAATTTACCTATTTACCCATAATTCCTCAGAACGAGTTCATTGACTTTCTTTCAGCAGAAGTCAGGGAGAAGATCCTCAACGAAGTTTTGGATTAGGAACCTAATTCTGGGATACGCTACCCGAAACTTCACATTTTGATAAGCTTGCAGGTGTAATCGCAACACCAGCTCGGAAGGGACATCTAGAAAGAGACTATTAGATGTTAGCGAGGCTAATGACAAAACTGGGTAAGGTATGGCAGAAAGTATAATAGGAACATTGTCAAGGAGAGGAATTCCGCTGGATGAACTTGCTTTCCAGTCTTATGACTATGAAAGTGCAACGTCTGGTCAATTTAATTGAGCCCAGCAGGAAATATCTTAAATTTTTGATTGCCGTGTGCCCTATATTCCCTGACAGGCCCACGGACTAAACATTGTTATAGAACATATCGGTAATTCATCTCTTTGAATAGTTAAGCTTTTCAACATCCTTAACGAAATATACGTGTTCTTCTCTTTATTTACGAAGCATTTTGCCACCCTTAAAGGAAAACTCTTCGATTGAAAACAGCCTTAATCTCCAAAACTTATCACGGACTCGGTAAACTGCAAGGGCTGAAACCATACCAGCAGTAATTACTTAGTTTGATGCAATAGTTTCAGCCCTTTAAGAAATAAAACAGATAAAGAACACCGAAGCGAAGTCGAAAACACAAGCTAGCGGCCCTCTGAAAAGGACTCTAAACTTCTAATTTATAGTTTGCCTCATCTTTATGAAAAAAATGTACAAGATCAGGATAGCAACAGAAAAACTTGAAGAAGATGGATCAACACCATCGACGCAATTGAGATGCTTAAAGCTATGAAGAAACTTTTCGAAAGAATATGGGAGCATAAAATGAACAATTTCATTGACAGTGCAAAACTATTTGCCAGAATGAGAGAAGTCGATCCGGAGACACATTTCGTCTGACATCATTGTGAGTTACTCGGCTGTCCGCAAAACCATCTCGTTTTGAAAACCGAACTCAGAGTCAAGCCAAGATCTTAATAAGTTAGTTCTATCGACACATTTTAGAATTCTACTTGAATGGTTGACTACAGTGATGGGAGATAATCTCAAAGCTTGCCGTGTCAATTTTCAGCCATTTTGATCCTAACTTTAGCTTCCTTAAAAAAACGGTTCTAATTGCAGATATTAAGCTAGCAACAACGTCTTTTCCAAATTAAGACAAACCTCCAGATTCTACTGCTTTTCAAGTAAAGCTTAAAGTTCCGTTTCAATTTTGATTCGGCACTACTTGCTTAAGATAAGTCCTTGGCGAAAGAAATTGCCGGCAACATCAACTTAAGTAAGCCAATCGCCTTTGCAAACTGGCTGCGACAGAACCTGTTGCAGTTGCCGCTACCAAAGAACATTTAGCAAGCTCAAGTTTATTAAGAATTTACTGAGAACTACCATGGTTGATTTGAATAGATTCCATTTGTTGTTGGAAAATCAGAAAGACCTCACCGATACAATTGACTTAAATGAGATTGTCCAGCGGTGGACTTTGGAGAACAGGCAACTAAAAACACAGCTGTCCTTAGTTACGCTTAATGTATTGCGTTTTAGCTTCTTGTTTGTCTCTGTGGATAAACACAAATGATAGAAAATTAATTATAACAAATTTTGGCAAGTCGTATAATATAACCTAGGAGTCATTTAAATAATGGGATCTCACCCCCCCCCCCCTGGCCTTGATCCTTCGAGCCACCCATGCTCACAAACACAATGAAGCAGAAAAAATAGCGGGTTTTCTTGTGCAATGTATCAATGTATTATTAACTAATATCGAATATTAAATAGCATTAATATTATAAATATAATGATATGAAATGCATTATTAAACAATATCGATCTTTTGATTCTTTCTTATTTGGACCTCTAGTGTGTAGTTGACCCCCAAACTGATGTTTGACAGTTAATTTGATCATCCGTCAGAAAAATTTGGAAACCCCTCTCTTAGGAGAAGAAAACTGTATTGGTAGACAGTAGAACAGACATATACATTACCCCAGTACCCATCTTAAACTCTTGAAGAACGTATGAATGAATGACATTTGTTCTGTGAAATTTTCAAGGTTCTAAAAGAACTTATCCTTAATAATCCAAATCACCAAGTTCGTTTGAAGAATCTCAATTCAAAATTCACTAAGGGGCTCCCATTAGAGTCGGAACACACTTTACATTTTTTACAGATCAGATTTTTCGCCACTGCCGATCTAAAATATTTGTAGCGTTTTCACACTGCGGTATACATTCTTACCCCTGTCAAGTGTTTCTATTTCTACCGATTTTTTCATAGACCTACGGAATCTTATGTCTGTCTACGGACAAACGAACACAGTTACAGAATCTACAGATTACCTACGGACAGTGACTGTTATGGCCTCTCTTGCATCCAAGATAAAAATTCAATTACCCCCCCCCCTTCCACCCAAAAAAATTCAAGCCAAATTGTAAAAAAATTTACATTTATTAACCAAATTTTCCATTTATTTAAATCTGACTTTTTTTTACCTTGGCCTCTGCAAAGTTATTAACAATCTCGCTCGAATTGATTGCTTCTGGAAAAATCCAAATTCCAGATACAAGGATAGGACCTTCGCAAAAGCTCTTTTATCGACTGAATCAAAAGCTAGCTCATAATCTATACAGCTAAGGACTAAAGGGGTCTGATGAAACACGCACTTCTTAATTATTAATCTAAGAAAAAAATTTACCGTCGCATCCTCTCCCCTACCTATAAATACACTGTTCTTCTTTTAAAATTTTATCCACATAATCTCGAAGTCTAAAAAGTATCATCGTACTAATTAATTTGTCCCTACATAAACCAGACAGATGCCTATATTATTGCCACATTAACTTATTAACTATATTATATTATTATAGTTTAATTATTATACTATTATAGTTAGTATATCATACTAACTATTTATATTATAACCACATAACCACAGGTATAATTACCCTTTCTTATAGATGGGTTTAATTAATATTTTCCTAAAATCCATAGGTACTTCCCTTTTTCAAATATCATATTCACAATCTTCAGTAATTTATCTTTAGCTTCACAACTACCGTATTTAAAAAACTCATTTACCACACTATCAATACCTGATGCCTTATTATTTTTACCTTTTTGGTACTGTCTCCAATTCATCTTCGACAAACAAATTTTCCTTAACTTCCAAAGAGTCGCAATCGTTTTCAAACTTTTCTATAACATTTCCTGTAGCTTGTGATTGGTGAGTGGGTATGTGGCATGTGGATACGATGTTAACTTATGGGCCAATTTATAACTATATACCGTATTGGTTATAACTAGATTCTTATACCTATAAAAATTACAACAGTCCACAACTGTTAATATTTGTTTTTTCTCCAACAAATTGACTTATGCTAGAATACTATCTATATCTATTTTTACCAGCCTGGGCATTAAAATATCCTAATAAAAATACCATATTTATATCTGGGGTGCTGTCTATTTGCTGTCGTAGCTGTAAATAAAATTCATCTGTGTCACTACTATTTCCATCAGTCGGTTCTACTTGGGAATATACTGCTATGACTAATAGCTTGCACAATTTAGTCATAAAAACAACTAGAATTTTATTAGTAATAACTTCCCAAGGTAAGGAAGACTCAGTAGCTTTCGCGTTCATCATGAGCACTAGTCACTGTCTATGCACCCCATCCTTGCTGTCTGAGTAAATAGATTCTATATCACCCAATTTTTCTACCCCTGGGATATAGGCTTCTGAAACTCCTAACAAGTTTAGTTCTAAGCGTTAGAATTCGCGAGTCAAAATATCAATATGATAGTTGTTTTTTAACATTGTGACATTACAATTTCCAATTTCCATATTATTTAAATAATAGACATTTTTACGGCCTCAGGGAAAAGCAATGGGTCCCAAACCAGTACTGGACGGTAACCATCACGTCTTCTCAAGTCTGCACGAAGTGCTTAACCCGACTTAGAACCAGACAGCAAGAATTCACTTGGATCTTTGCGTGATCCTGGGCACATCTTGGTCACAATATGGTTTTCCACACTAGTCGACGCTCTTCTATTAGCAAGAGTCGAAATATTCCACATGCAATGTCAAGGCATTTACCTCTGACTCATTAAATATTCATTCCTAAAAACATTATACTACGATAAAGAGGCAACGGATAATATATAAATTAGATAGGGAGAGGTTCTTCAGCCCAGAAAACCCCACCAGAACAAACAAAATATCCACAATGAGAAACCAGGGCAAACACTGTTTCGTTTACTTCGCAATAATTTCCTCGATGGCCACCATTCCTCAAGATCATCCTGCAGTGCCGTTTGTAGTCACAGTTCTGGTTAGGCAAACTCATAAGAAGTCCACTCTGACGCCACTATGAGCCCACGCACGCAGGATTTTCCCTTTCAGGGATAGGGAGGGAGGAAGATGCTTATGATGGAACGGAGATCCCAAGCAATCTCACAACACCAGAACAACGCAAGCCTTTTATACCCAGCCTATCTCGTCAGGGTAATCGTCGTAAACGAATTTTTAATTGTTCGTTTCTGGCCCTCTCAAGTATCAGGCCCTATGTATATACCCTGTAAGTTAGAAACCTCTCTGAAACAAATT
The DNA here is from genome assembly GCF_049724085.1 of Artemia sp. Qi Xiang Cuo. NCBI lineage: Eukaryota > Metazoa > Arthropoda > Branchiopoda > Anostraca > Artemiidae > Artemia > Artemia sp. Qi Xiang Cuo. Next base: position 96,922,497 of record NC_142794.1, on the reverse strand, counting down.
AGATTGTCGGCCCATTTTTGGGCGCTACAAACCAGTTTATTCTTATGAAGTTTTTCTTTGCGTGAGGATTCCCTTGATCGAACAGCTTATGGATACAAGTTCCTATTTTTCAATAAGAATGTTCAACCTTTTTTGGACGAAACAATAGGATACATAAAGCCCTTTATACCCTCAACCCTTTCGCTAAATACAATTTTTTCAGCCCCAAATCCCCAAGAAAAAAATCCCCCCTGAAATGTTAAACTTTATCCTATAATTTTTCGAAAATTGTTAAGTATATTTTATTTTGATGGCTTGTATGAATATACAGACTTTTGATTTAATTCACCGCTTCACCATGAATAGTTTTAGTTGGGCTAATAGCTCAAAAACTTATAGGCGTAACGAAGACGCACATTTTTTACTCTGATATTTTCCCCTCTATACATAAAACATGATGGCCCCTTGCCCTACCGCTTTCCCTCCCCCAACAATCCGAAAGTTTCACCTTAATCCGTATCCGTGTTTCTCAGAGTTTTTGCTCGATAATATTTTGACCTTTTTATTTTCAAAATGCAAAAATTCGATAATAGGTGCATTCAAGTGATTTACCTGAAAAGGTGCATCACTCCAAAGATTTATTAGGATGCAGGGGGGGGGGCACCCAAAGCATCAGAAATAAACTATAGGATCATCATTTCCACTGTCTTCAATGCGAGTTCCTTGAAAAAATCTTTTTTTACGAGGATTTCTCACATATGCACCAACAAGGGGTCAATACCTGGGCGTAATAAGAAGGCATTAAAAATATATATAAATAGAAAAAGAGCAATATTCAGTCTCCTTCTATATTTATCTCGAGGCTCACAGACAGTCAGGTGATTTGGGCATAAAAATGCACTTTCTAAGGCTTCAGGAATATTCCCCCCTCCCATCTGCAAAAATATTCAGCATCCCTCCAACATAACAGCTAATACATAATCCTACATCATCTATTTATTCATCAAACCTCAAAAGAATGAATTTAGTTAAATCAAGCTTTAAACAAATGCCCATTTATACCATTTATTCGTAATCGTTCAAAGTAAATTCTAGAGGGATGTTGAATGGTCCTCACGCTTCAAATCTCCCTCTCAATGCATGGGCAGGTTTCACGTGTTTGAGTGCCAGTATTTACTATTACTACTACTACTAACAACTCACCGCAGCACAAAGCCACCTGAGGCCAACACAGCTACGCATGCGCCTCCTCCACCCCTATCTATTCAAAGCCTCCCTTTTTACACCCGCCCACAAAGTTCCCATTTCCTTAAAATCTTTCTTTATGACGTCCTCCCACCCAAGACGGGGATTTACAGTAATTCGGAAATTAGATTAAAAAAAACTTTTCAGGAAGAATTCCGTTAAATCTTCAAATCCAAAAAATCTAGTCGGCCAGAATTTTGTATTATTCTGATGAGTTAATAAATTTAAATAAAAAATTGACAAATGGAACAAATTTAATGGAAGAAATATAGTCTATATTTTCAAGACAGATACTCATACAGACTTTAGAGAAAATTCCGTAGGGTTTTGGCAACCACTCAGACGCGTCTGCAGCTTTTTTAGTTGGGGGGGGGGGGTAATAATTCATTGTAGTTTACATTTTAACCAATCTGGGTACAGAACTTCGTAAAAGCCTGGATTTCAGAATATCTATTTTGTACAGACTGTGTGCATTTTCAGGAATGAATACACCACCACGCACGGTAACTGCCTCTGAAGCTAGAAACCCCAATATTAACTTTAATTTTAAACCAATTTGTTATCTAGACTTCCCAGTCGAATTTTTTTTTCTCAGGCTTGTGTGTAAAATTGTTGCTTAATGCTATAAAATGACGAAAACCGCGAGTTTGCTGTGGTATAATTTTTATACCACTGAAAAGGGCCACTAGACAATTTAACATTCGAATAAGTCTTCTTCCGATTTTATGACCAAATTAGTTCCCTACAATCAGAGTTTAAAAAAAAAAAACAAAAAAAAAACAACAAAAAACAAAGAGATAGAAAAACAGATAAACACCCTTTAGTCATTCATCTCGCAAAAAATGCGAAATTTTCCTATTTTTATAGATAGGTGCTCAACAGCCTTAGCTTTATAGTTCTCTGATAGGCTAGACTTGGTTTTACAGTTTGCATCAAGATCACAATTTTTTTCGGGGGGGGGGGGCAATTTTTTTCCCCTTCCATGAAAATTAGACAGATTTTCTAAGGTTCACATTCCCTTTCTCAGGCTCATAGTGAAGTAAGGTATCATTAAATTTAATAAACTTTACTAATTTAAATTCAAAAGCAAATTATTTTAATGTATTTATTCTAATCAGAACTATTCTTTGAGCTTCGGTTACTGTTATCATGTGCTGTTTCTTACTTAAGCTTCATTAGTACGAACTGCTTAATATCTGTTTTAAGATAGTGAATGCTAAATTTAGCTGTTTGTTTTTAAGCTAGTTTTTTTATTAATTCCGTTACATGCAGTATATACTATATTAATTGTTATTACAACAATTAAGAATGAGAGAGTTAGGATTAAATTGAATACTTAGACTAAGCCTAAGCGAAACAAAATTAAAAACAACAGCAACTAATATTTCCCAGTATCCACCAGATCCTAGATCCAATCATTGCAAAATTTTCCGAGGAAAAACAGCGTTGTTCCTTTCCCTTACAATATATTCAGTTTCGTTCCTTACCATAGACAATTGAGACTAGCAAAGGTCTAGTGTTTTGATCCCTTTAGGGTTTAAAAGAGAATTGATGCATTTCTAAACAATAGGATAATTAAGAAATAAGTAAAATTAAAAAAAAGAAAGTAAATAAAAGTTCAAATAGGGATAAAATCCTTTTAATAGACAGTGATGATAGAAATTCACAAAAATACCAGATATTTCGGTCACATATACAGTGACCGTCATCAGTAGTAAACAGTTTTACTACTGATGACGGTCACTGTATATGTGACCAAAATATCTGGTATTTTTGTGAATTTCTATCATCACTGTCTATTAAAAGGATTTTATCCCTATTTGAACTTTTATTTATCGTCATGGAAAGGCAGTGTGGTCTCCGAAATTATCTACGTCATAAAAAAAGAAAGAAAAAAAATGCACATAATAACTTACTACTGAAAGGCTCTGAAATGGTAGTATACAAGACCCAAGCCGTACAAAAAGTGTGAATCTTTCCAAGCATTTTTCTCATACTTCTTGTATTTTTGGTAGGCAGACAGGGCTTAAAAACATAAAAATAATGATTATATGTTTAAAGAAAACCATAATGTACAGATGGAAGAAGTTATTGCTAGATCATCGCTTTTTGGGCACTTCTCTCTTCATATTAAATCCCACTGAAAATGCAAACCAACCTAAAGGAAAGGGAGTTGCAGGCTTCATCTCTAACCAAGGCCGTACCCAGGATTTTTTTTTTTTGGGGGGGGGGGGGTTTAACTCAAATATTTTCTCGGGGGGGGGGGGGGTTACACAAAAAAAAACTCAAAAACGCATAAAAAATTTGTTTATATCCATTTTTGTTTCGTGTTTACGAGTCAAACAACATTTCTGGGGGGTTCGAACCCCCCCCCCCCGGTAAGGGCTTGCCTCTAACATTCTTCAAGCAGGCATTATATTAACCTCCAACAAATTTAAGATTCTAGAACGATTTTTGATTATAAGAAACTAACAAATAATTTAGCACCCTCTATGAAAAGTCAATAATCTATAACTCTAGCTCATTTTTAAGCCATACAATAACCACGCTTCTCTGCAAAAAAGGAAGAATTTATTAATGACAAGGTTTTTTTTTCATTTTAACGTTACATGTTTACTAGAAACAGAAGATGTCAAGATATTGATTTGAATAATAGCTTGCATTAACAGGTATTTGCTCCCATCTATTGCCTAACAGCACCATATATTTGAATATTTCTCAGTTTCATCTTACAGATAGAAAAAGTGGTGTTCCAAACTTCCGTTTTTTAATTTCAAGAAATTATGCCATATATTAACTCTGATAGGCCAATCACAAATTCCATGGTTGAAAGTCGAACAATGTTTAACTCAAGCGATTTCGAACAAAATACATAGTCGTTACTATAGATGTTCGTCGTTTTGACTTTATTCACTCTTAGTGTGGTTGACTCAAGTGTGGCACGGGTGTAATTTTTGGCAGATTACAAAAAAAGAAAAAAAGAAAAAATATTGCAGTCGCCTTACTTCAAACTACTAAAAGTTCGTAAATAGGTTGGGGCAGAGATCAATGGTGCAAAACAATATTGAAACATCATTCAAAAATTAAATGTAATTTTCTCTTATAAAATGCCAATCTTTAGGCCTACATTTAAATTCCAAAGCGAACGGCTGACTATTTTTGGGACCAAAATACTGAAAAATAATCAAATATTACACATCCAGAACTCACAGTGAAACTTCCCAAGAGGAAGAAAACTATAATTAAAAACTTGAAATTACTTTTTGCAACTTAACCCTTCCACATTCTGTAAATATATTTGTTTATTCAAAGGTTCCCTTCCAGTGTTGCCTGGCACTTACTTCGTTTGTCTAAGACTCTTAAATACTACAGTCTGATATGTGGCCTCGTCCAAGCCATTCCTAGGGTTGGTGGTGCCCGGGGTAAAATTGACTACAGCACCCCCTCCCGTCTTAAATATCAGCAAAAAATCTGAATCAGAGTGACAAATAAGATCGAAGTGGGCAACCCTCGCCCCCCCCCCAGAAACTGCCGGGACAGCTTACCCCGATCATCCCCCCCTTTGAACGGCTCTGGGTCTCAGTCACTTATTTATAGCATTTACTAATAATTATTGTATTAACGCCTTTGCTATTAATTTTGACGCCAGCCTTTCAAGCTCCATGTGAAAGGGAAGAAGAGACATCATAAAAAGAACTGAAATTAACTAATAAAAACAAGAACTTTTAGTATATGTTGGTCCCTGCTTCGAACACAAGTGGGTTAATATCAACTACATGTTCCATTGGACTAGTTCACTATTACTAGTTAAAAAAATATGGGATACATATCACTTGTAATGATTTTTTATCGTTCTTTAGTTTTCTTTGAAATAATTTCTTTGGAATTCTTTTTTAATTAATTAAACAGAAGATAAAAGAATTATTTTGGAAATATAGGAAAGAACTGGATAAATATTTGAAAAGTCTCCTTAATAACATGACGGAAGAGGGGCTCCGGATATGTAATACTGTTAAGTATAATTTTTCTTTGAAGCCCTGTCGCCGATGGGTTTTTAAAGGTGGGCAGCTCATTCCATCTTACCCAGAAAGCCCGATTTGTAAGTCTTATCACGGCCTTGATTGGCCTATTTCTTCCTGAATGGTCTCTTTCAAAGATATGCAACTGGAAGCTGAAGAAAAAAATATAGACAGACAAAACTTCAAACCTTTGGGTTTTGGTTAGTTAGAAATAGGGTAATAAAACATGTACGGAGTTTCCCGGCAAATTTGAATAAATCTCTAAAAATTCAAGAAACTAAGAGATAACAAATTTTTTAAGAGACCCATCTTGGGAATCATATAGTTCGTGGTAACGGACTGTAAGTAAGGAGAGACAAGAGCTAATCGTAACCGAAAATAAAAATGATTTTTGGCAACAATATATACATTAAAAAATAGGATTTTAATGGTAATTTTAAATATGTAAAATTTATTGAGTTTAAAGTCATCCATAAAAAGTAAAGCCTTTGAAAATTTGCCCAATTTTCGAATAAAGAGGCAAAACACCCCCTAAGGAACGGGTAATTATGTTGAAAACAAACTATCAAATTCAGCATATTGGGGGAAAATGTAATCCCCCTTATGAAAAAATGTGTAGATGCAGAGAGGCACATCTGCAAAAGTTTGAAATACTGCTATTTTCCCAAGAAGAATGATCAAAGATGCGTGTTTATTTGTTTTTTGTTTTTTTTTCAGGGGCACTCTGTCGAACCAATGGCCCTAAAAATCAGGAGGTTCATTCGAACGGAAACTGTAATACCTGTCCACCTCCCCCCCTCCCATGTACAAACAAGAAAGAGGTTTTGAAAACAGAGACTTCGATCACTATTCCTCCTTCCCTAGAGATGTCGAATTATTTCTGACTAGTTTTTTACTCATGACTTTTGGCTTGTTTTAGCTGAGATCTGACACATCCTTCTCGTCATTGAATTTAGGATCCATCTTTCCCTGCCACAGAAAATCCGGATTTTCAGCTGATCACCACAAGAGGCGTAGCTAGTATCCTTCCTTTTCACTATTTTCCGCGGATCTCCACAGCTCTTTGTAATGTAATTACTTGCACTTGCTGTGGGACTAGACACGAACGCCTCACTGGGCATCTAGAGGACTAGGAATGGTTGACTCCCATTTGTCACGATCTTGTGCCAGTTCTTCAGCAAACCGCTGCCAGCAACTCTCCCACTTTCTGTCAAAATTATGAAATCTGTCAATAGAATCGAGGCCAATTTTGATAGTTGTCCACCAATTCTTCAATTGACCGCCAGGTGGCCTGCGCCAATCTGATATAGGAGCAACTAGAAACACTCGCTTGATGTTGCGTTCATTGAATCTTCTCAGGAAATGCCCATATCAACGCAGTCTTCCCTGTTTGAGAATGGTGGCAGTGGGCTCGATATTATAACAGCGGTGGCGCACATCAACATTTGAGATTATGCCCAAGTATCGAATCCTCAGGATTTTACGTAGAGAGCGCTTATCAAAGACTTGTATATCATCTAGATTAAGCACCTTCAGTGGCAAAGTCTCGATTAACCTGAAGAGAACAGAACTAAAAGCCGCTTCACAGACACAAAATTTGTCTTCGTGCTGATCTCCCGCCGGTTCTGGAAATGGCGACAGAGCTATGAAAAGATGGCTTGGACTTTGTTGATTCTGTTCTGCATGTCAAGGTTACAGCCTCCCCGAGAATCGATTAGTGAGCCAAGATAAGTGAAGCTATTAACTTGTCCTAATTGTTGTCCGTAAAGCCCATGCTAATAATCAAACTGTATATTTAGGTCCATGACTTTAGTTTTGGCCACGTTGATTTTCACATCCAGCAGCTGAAAGATATGTATTTCATATAGCATTGTTTGGTCAGCTGCTGGATCAGCAGTAAGAGCGTCGATGTCATCCGCTTCAGCAGCAAAGGCTTTGATGTCATACACTTTATAGTGTATGCACTGAGTGACCCCCCCCCCCAGAAAAAATTAGACATTTCTATAAATATGTCCTAGAAATCTAGAAGCGGTACTAGATTTTTGATATCACGTTTTTAAGAAATACATCCATGTTCTATACACTTCTGAAGTTGCTACATTCCGAGTTATTTTGCTTCCAAAACTGCAGTTTCATTGTCCTTATTCCTTATACTATTTAACAGACCAGGAAAAAGGAGACAATTGAATCTACTCTAGGTCAAAACTGAAAAACCGATAATAGGTCTAATTAGTGTGAAATTTTGTACTAATGGCAAGCTAACAGCTTTCCGCAAAACAGTTTCTGTACTCTCCAATAACTCTGATTGAAACCACTTTTGGTTAAAAACTGAAAAACAGATTAGGAATCTATTTGTTATCTGATTTCGTTCTGAAGTTGAGTTAACTAGAACAGAATTGCGTATTTCCGAAATCACCGATTTTCTTTTTATTCTAAAGACAATGGATATTTTGCAACCCATATCCAAAAGATTTCATCTTCCACAAAGCAATTGTTTTAAAAATAAGATCATATAAAATGCAAGGATGACAATATTGTCAAAAGTACTTTTAAGAATGATTTAGTTGCTTCGTTCCTCGAGCACTCGGAGAATGAGAATGGCGAAACACTAAGAAAAAAAAACAAGTATTCAATGGAGATAAAAAAAAATATATGCAAAAATAGAGTGGATCAAAAACAACAAAAACGAGATGACTATTAAAGAAATGCATAAAAACAGAAGGAAACTTCATATGCGACTTTCAAATGCATGAAGTTTTTCCAGCAGTCTGTTGAACGAAGTAAAACTTCAAATATTTACAAAAAAACAAAAATGGATAGCATCCTCGTAAATTTTTCAAACCTCGATGGAATAATTAAAGCTCCAATTTGGTTGCTTTTGAAACCCTTTGTAGTAGTTGGTCAATAGGAGTTGAAATTACCACAAAAGTCTCCATAAATTACGCGTCAGTGCATTTAGTTTTACAGATTCAAACCAAAGAGAGAAAGAGGAACTAAAAAAAAGGAATAACAAAATAGATTACAAAGAAAGAAAGAGAGATAAAAACTGCACTTTAGCTTCTTCGGTTTAATTTTTTGTAATGTCAATCACTGCATTTTTGTTTCAGTCATTCATACCATTCATGAAACGCAGGTCAGAAGGCAAAGCTAAATAATTCCAGGTTTCTTAACTATTGTAGCATTTACTTAAAGCAGCTGTAGTAAATTTAGAGGCAGTGAACAGATATTTGGTGTAAAATTTGAAGCAAATAAAAAGAGTGAAAAGTTTTGTCGCAATATTTTTTACGAGTAATCCGTTCGTGGTCAAACGTTGAAAGTTATGAAAGTCCACTTGAGACAATATGAAATTTTCTCATATTCAAATTCGGTGGAAAATATGGCGAAAAATACGGTAAAAAATAACGGTGAAAAATATCGATAAAACATCCGGTCAACTCTACCTTGAAAAACAACTATGCTGTTTACTATTCCTTGTGTATAATGTCTTTCTTTAAATAGAATAAACACAAATGTAGTTTTGGCCAAAAATACCACAAAACGAAAAAAAGTAGGGGAATTGAAACCCTTGTACAATTCTGGTAATCCCACTCGTCCATTCATTTAATTAACGAAACACATAGTAAAATGTACTTAGAACATAAAATATAGGAAAGCTAAGCTAGCTAAACTAGTAGGGTTGTATAAAGAGGAGAAACATACAAAAAAGAAAAGGAAAGGAAAGAAAGGGTAAGAAAAGAAAAGGAAAGCTAAACTAGTAGGGTTGTATAAAAGAGGAGAAACATACAAAAAAGAAAAGGAAAGGAAAGAAAGGAACAGAAAAGAAAAGGAAAAATAAACTTGTAGGGTTGTAAGTGAAGATGAAAAGGTGACGTTGGGTAATGAAAAGATTGATCAGGTGGGCAGCTTCACTTACCTTGGTAGTATTATTAGTAAAGATGGAGGGAGCAGTGAAGATGTTAAAAATAGAATAGCCAAGGCTCAGGGTGTTTTTTCACAGTTAAAAAAAGTCTGGAAGAATAGGGAAGATAAGTCTGCAAACCAAGATTAGAATATTAGAAGCTACAGTGATGACAGTGGTCAAATATGGCTCTGAAGCATGGACGCTCCGAAAAGCGGATGAAGATTTGCTAGATATTTTCCAGAGAAAATGCTTAAGGATTGTTCTGGATACCTGGCTGACTGACCGTATTTCAAACAATAGGCTATATGAAAAATGTGGTTCAATACCGCTCTCTAGGGCTATAATGAAAGAAAGATTGAGGTGGCTAGGGCACGTTGTGCGGATGAAGGATGACAGATTGCCGAAGATTGTTCTTTTCTGCCAACCACCTAGGGCTAAACGGAAAGCAGGTCGTCCCCGTCTGGGGTGGGAGGACGCCATAAAAAAAGATTTATAGGAAATGGAAACTTTATGGGCGGGTGTAAAAAGGGAGGCTTTAAATAGATTGGGATGGAGGACGGGCGTGCGTAGCTGTATTGGCCCAGGCGGCTTGGTACTGCGGTGAGTTGTTAGTAGTAGTAGTAGTAGTAGGGTTGTATAAAAGAGGAGAAACATACAAAAAAGAAAGGGAAAGGAAAGAAAGAAAAAGAAGAGGAAAGCTAAACTAGTAGGGTTGTATAAAAGAGGAGAAATATACAAAAAAGAAAAGGAAAGAAAGGATACAAAAAGAAAAGGAAAGCTAAGCTAGTAGGGTTGTATAAAAGAGGAGAAACATAAATAAAAGAAAAGGAAAGGAAATAAAGGAAAGAAGAGGAAAGCTAAACTAGTAGGGTTGTATAAAAGAGGAGAAACATACAAAAAAGAAAAAAATAGATAAAAAATTAAAGTACAATGAAATAAAAGTTGAAGCGACGTTGGGAAAATGAAACACGGTTATAGCTCTGGAAAGATGTGGCATTTACAGGACAAATTTTGCAATTAAATTTACACCCTTATCTAACCAGGACTACCAGGTAAATAAAAGAAAAGAGAAAAAACACGTTTTCACCCTGAAAACCGTCCTCCAATTACCTTTCTTGAAATCTTCAAGTAACAAGTGGAAATGACCCAATTTACAGTATGTTCGTGGATCTATAATGTTCATATTTTCTTGTGTAACCGTGGAGTCATTTGAGTAAACGCTTTTCTTTAACTTGCACTCTTGAATTTCATTGTTAACCTGAGTCATCATTTTTTCGAGACAAAATATGGCCTGAAAAACACAGTAAACGGGTTAATATATATATATATATATATATATATATATATATATATATATATATATATATATATATATATATATATATATATATATATATATATATATATATATATATATAATATATATATATATATATATATATATATATATATATATATATATATATATATATATATATATATATATATATTTACTTCCACCAAAACAAACCCCTGCATACAGGTCTGGTACAAGTGGATGACAAAACAACCTTTTCTAAATCATGTCAAATTTACTAGTTTTAGATATGGTCTTGCAAATTAAATGCTTGACAAAATCCCGTTCTTGCCAACATCGCTCATTTCAAAACATCATTTACAATTTAGTCTTTTAAATAATAATATAAAACAGAAACAATTACAACAGTAGCAATTATTAGCTATGGAAAGATCTATAAATGTAGAACCAAGTAATATATTTCTTTTCTTTTTTTACTATCTGGCTTGTGTGTTATACTAATAACCAAGAGTAAATGTCATCTGGTGAATCGTAATCTTATAGCCATCAGATAAAATTTACTTCTTTTTTTAATAAAGCATAACATCTCTTCTCTACGATCAAAAGCAGGCCTGACCACTTGTGTGAATTTTTAATGATTTGTGAAAAAGCAATTTGAATTCCCAGGCCCAGGCAGTAGTGGTAGAATTAAGAATCAGCAGCTATTCTTTACACTAAATAATTTTTATCATCTGTTGTACTGCAAATTTATTTTTATTTCAATTTAATACCAATATTTTATAACAATATAATTTTATTTTAATAATATTATTAATTTTGTTTTAAAATACAATTAATAATATCTTATTTTTATTTAATTTAATAGTTTGATTACTTAATAAACAAGTAAAATATAGTTACATAAGTAAATTAAGACTGAACTGAACTTACAAAATACTGGAACCAAAATTCACCTGGAACCAAACTGGAACCAAAAAGTAGCCTAAAAAACAATATTAGATCATTTGATACTTCTAAATTTCTTAAAATCAGGAGACTCGGGGATTTTTGCATGTGTATGTGAAACAAGCATCCCGGGGTACGTAAGACCAAATTAAATTAGACTTTGTTCGTTACAAAAAAATATTAAACTTATGAAGGAATGTCATTTTTATAGAGATTGCTGTTATTTTGATAATAGGAACGGTCTATAATTGGAATATATTTACTTTAGACAACAAAATTTATTTTAGGAGCAAGTTAAAATATATAAACACAAACAATGTAGAATTTGTTGAGCAGTGCAAAACTTCGCAGAAAAAAAAAATCAAACTATGGTCGGGATAGAAAAAAAAGTTAATTAAGGTTAATTAAGGAGGCTCGACATTCAATTTACAATATTTAAGTAAAATAAAGTGAATAGATTTTGTAAATTTTTATTCTCTTCTCTTTTAAGCAATTCCCTTTTCCCTTTATTTGCCTCATTTGTGAATTTTTTCAATATCTATTTTATCTTATTCCCCCAGACTTTTTGGTGATTTTTCGGTTTTCTGATATTTCATGTGCTATTTTTGTGCTATTTAAATCATGGAATACTGATGATTAAAATCTATGCTGATTTAAGCTGATAAGCTGATCATTGAGCATTAGCAATTTCTTCAATCAGCATGCTACTGCAGCGATTCATTTTCTCATTTATTTCTTTGTCACTATCTCCGTTTTACAAGGCGAGATATATATTGTTTGTCAAATTCATTCACCAAAGACAAAGCGTTCATTATCAGTCCAACACTTGCGTTTTGTTGGTACAGTATTTATACCTTTATGACATTTAACAGGTGAACATTTTGACCGATTAAACTCAAGAGCTTTCTCCAAACGACAATTGTTTGTTTTGATGTTTTCTGCAAGACAGTTCTCTATAACATTTATTTTGAAGGTTTTTTTTCTCAGGATATCTTTCGAAATTTCCATAAATGTGTTTTCGCGATAAACTTTTACCATATGGATTAATCAAACCATATTAGCTGTTTCTGAATCAGCATCAAATTTTTACTCATTTGATATTTTTGTCAATAGGCGTATTCAAATTTTCTTTAGATCTTGTTTTTAAATACAATTAATTGTATTTTTTCCAAATTCATTCATATGAAAAACATGTATATATATATATATTTTTTGTCAAAAATTTACAAAAAAATAGAATTGGAATATGGTATTATTGCAACGTCATCGAAAAGCTTATACTGATGAAATAAGTGAGTTTGAAAAAAGTTGAAAAAAAAATGAATTGAAAACAACAAAGTTATTGTTAAAAGAAATTCTGGGTCATCATTTTTTAGAAATAAACAAAATAAGATCCTTCCTGCACCCCCCCCCCTCGTGAATTGACGCCTTATAAAATCAAACATTCTCCTTAAATTTGTAAACAGATAAAATAGAACTCATTCTCAAAGTAACTTATATTCTTTCAAAGCACAATTTTGTCAGACTAAGAAGTAGTTTAAAATCAGGTGGCTGTAATTCATACCAAACACAACATCGCCTTCTCCAAGCTATGAAAATTAAAGTTATAATTTTCTCAACTGTGAATAATTAAATATTTGCAGTATTGACCAGTAATAAATACGTCACTATTTAAATTATCATAAGCAGACCTCTCTTGCATACACGCAGGAGAGATTCGAAATATTGAGATTTTGAGAATATATTTTTATGAGCTTATTATATTCCCAGAATTCCTGTGTTTCTCTCTTTTCTTAAAAAGTTAAGATAAGATTTTTCTTTGACATTTTTTTTACAAAACAATTTAGCTCTTGTCCTCACAAACAACAATATGCAATGCCCTTTTTTTATGCATGTAGGCCAGCAGGCTCTGTTGCTCGTTTGGTATGTTTATACATTCAAGTTAGGATTTATTATATATTTAAGCTTTGGTTTTTCTATTATTTCTCAACTTTTTTCTTATTTTCTCACAAACTGGTTACAACCTATTCTACCCAATACATGGCAGTGAATATTATATTTTCATTGAAATTTTACCTTTTCTAGTAGAGCTTTCTTCCTCTGTTCTTCGGGCGTCTTAAACTGTAAGCATCCAAACTGACGACTGAAAGAAGAAAAAACTTATGACAAAATATGAAGGTACAAACACGAGGAGGCTGAGAGCCGCGGATATCATTATTTTTATGATCTTCTGAGAATCACTCTATTTTTTACACAGTCAGCTGATCTGCATTTTTTTTTTTTTTTTTTTTTTTTTTATTACCCCATAAAATAAATGACAACGCATACTATATACCAGAACTAACACTACCAGGATCAATGGTCAAACACCATCAAACTCTGAATCCAGGATCTATCCGGCTTATCTATCTAACGTTAAAGCAACAGACTCCCCTTTATGTCCAATCCATAGAGTAAAAAAAATTAACCCGGCTGACTTATGAACTAAGAGAGGAAAGAAAATAATAAATGAAACAAAAATAAAAAAAAAACGGTGAAAAAATGAGGATTTTGTCAGCCAGTGGCAAAACAAGAAGACGAAGAACAAGCAAATATTTAGACAAGGACCTCTGCCAAGTCGTCCCCAGTGCTAAACAAAAAAAAAGAAACAACGAAAATCTAACCTTTCGAAGTTTACCCGACAACCACAGAATGATAGAGTGTCTGTTCTGTCGTTGTCGGGTAAACTTCGAAAGGTTAGATTTTCGTTGTTGCTTTTTTTTTCTTTATTTTAGCACAGAGGACGACTTGGCGGAGGTCCTTGTCGAAATTATTTGCTTGTTCTTCGTCTTCATGTTTTGCCACTGGCTGAAAAAAATCATCGTTTTCTCGCCATTTTTTTTTTTTATTATTTTCTTTTCTCTCTTAGTTTCATATGTCATGTATAGCCAGTGTCGCCTTAGAATATATTTACCCGGCTGACTGATAAAACACCATTAACAGAGAGCACCAGGCACGGATCCAGAGCCTTGATTTGGGAGGGGCGGCCGTGTTAGGAAGGAAAAGTGGGACATCACCCTTCTATCTAGAATTTCGTTCAAAGTAGGTGTGTTAAGGCTTGGTACTATTGACATAAAGTAACACAAGGGGAAGTTAAAACAAGTCTTGCAATAGGTGTTGTAACTTTTTACAAGTGATGGGACGATAGTGGGGGGGGGGTCCATCATGTGTGAAAACCTATTTTGATCCAATTTGCCATGTTTTTTCATTTTCGAAAAATTTACACACCTTAATATTTTACATACTATAAAATAAATAAAAAAAAAAAATTATGGCATGATATAATCAAACTTAGGCAGGTAGGTTCTAGTGGTCTCTCTTAGGAAAAATCACATGGCCACAGTAAGGCTCGTTGCGATACCACCAATATAATCGAAAAACACTAATTAGATAAATAGTGATTGTATCGGGCCGTAGTTATCTTTTATATATTTTATATCACAACATCATCTCCATAAATCTATTAGTAAGTTAAAAAGGTGTAATAACATATTTCGATCTATATTCAACATTGTTACGAAACACTTTATTCCACAGAAGTAATGATGATTTTAGCGTTTGTTTTCAGATATAACTTAAAGAAATGATATCTATTGAATTATATATTATGGAACAACATTAGAGAAAAAAAATTTATGGAGTCTTTTCATCTTTTGTCCCTGCATCTAAAAGTCATCATAAATTCCAAAGCTTATGCATACAATATATTACACAAATCGATTCCAACTTCTTATGAACACGATAGTGTTGTTATTTTGTGTAGAGTTTGCTAAAATTCCTAAGAACCTGAAGGAAGAAAATCTTTATCGAGTTCGTTAATGACTAAGATTGGACTAAGGTGGTAGAAATAGGGACGGCTTTTTAAAAAGCGGAAAATCCACTAAAACACTATCCATTTGATTTTTTTTTATGTTTAAGAGATTTACCTAAAACTTAAATTTTGACACTTTTTTTATAGAGCCATTTTTAAAGTCAGAGGTAGAGAAAAACCCGGGTTGAAGAGAGAAAGAATATTTTTATTAGGCCAATATTTCTGTTTTGACCTATGGGGTTAAAGGAGAAAAAATATCTCAACTTCGTTATTTATTAATAAAAGGGGATCAAACTTGTTTATGTCAACATGAGTCAGTTAAATAGTGTATAATTTTTATTTGAAACTGTCTTTTAAGACTCTCTTAATACTCAAGGAGCCCAGTTTGTTTTTTAAGCCGACAAGAATCAGCTAAATGATGCTAACAACTGTTGTTTAAAACAGTTAGGAAAATGAAGGGGAAAGAGAAAGAGATAATGACAGACACATGCCGAGATGCATCACGTTGGCCAGCCTGGGCTCTAGTAGCGTAAGTTAGCCATTGTTACTTTTAAAATGTGCTTCCTTACTCAAAACAAAATTTTTTCCTACTCCGGCTCCTTATTTACTGCAATCAAATGGCTGGATTCAATATTATTATTTGAAATCTAGGTCTTCCCGTTGGCCAAGCTGAAAAAAGGATTTTTTGCAACCAAATGGCTGGATTCAATACTATCATTTGAAATCTAGGTCCTTCCATTGGCCAAGCTGAAAAAGGATTTTTTGCAATCAAATGGCTGTGTTCAATTTACTATTTGAAATCTAGGCCATCCCGTTGGCCAAGCTGAAAAAGGATTTTTTTGCAATCAAATGGCTGGATTCAATATTATTAATTGAAATCTAGGTCCTCCCGTTGGCCAAGCTGAAAAAGGATTTTTTGAAATCAAATGGCTGGATTCAATATTATTATTTGAAATCTAGGCCCCCCCCCCGTTGGCCTATCGGAAAAAGGATTTACTGCAATCAAATTTACTGCAGGCCTCCCGTTGGCCAAGCTGAAAAAAAGTTTGTTTTTTTTCAGTTTTGTCTTTCTCAAGTTCACAACAAATAGTTTATAGGTCAAAAGAATGACCCCGAAGTGTTAGAAACCTTGTAAGGTAGGAGTAAGTTTGGCCAGTCTTGTTCCTGAGAAACTCTTTATGACAAAAGTTTTGAGTAAATAGCAGGTAGATGCCGCTGCAATGTAACTCACTCTGCAGATGTCAACCCCGCCCACAACTTGGTAACACACTTTAAGTAATTTGAAAATCATTTTAGAAATTATAGTATAAACTATCAAGTAAGGGAAATAAACTATAGATTATAATTATAGATAAATAGTAACTACTTGTTATACAAAGTAGAGATGAAACTTAAAAAATACTGTACCGAAAGTCATTCGTCCCATCTACTATTCCTTCTTCTGAATCAAGTAGTAAACAAACAGACAACTATGCTTCATACTTTCATTCTTTTATAATATAAACAAAATGTGACTCACCATGGCAAGCTTTCTCTAACCAGATGTGAAAATGAACAAGATGCACAAACAATTAGCCACAACAGACAATTTGATTTTTTTTTCTGTCTCCAGGGAGCACTGATAAGTGATACCAACCTTTCCATTCTCATACCAAGCCACAACCATGGTTTCCCCCGGTGAGGAAAAAAATAACTAGATTTTAGTGATTTCTGGTTTGATTTAGAAATTTTCTTCAGTAATCTAGTAGTTTATATGCTGATTTAGTGATTTGTTTGTCAAGGCAAAATAAAGAATCACAAGAAATAGTTATAAATCACTAGGGGTAGCAACTCTGGCCACAAAACTGTCGTCACCGTCCAACCTTTCGCACCTGGTTTACCCTCCACTGGTTTTTTTTTTCTCACTTCACAGAAACGTTTCAGTCTTGCGTTCACTCCACAGACTGTTTATGAATAACTTTTCTGTGTGTAATGAAATTTGAAAACAATGAATATTTTCCAGTTCTTATTTCTCAAATATAAATTCTTATTACTTAATATTATAATTTAGGAAGGAGTCTTATCAATTTCGCTTGGGGGAGGGGATCACCCCTCCCCTGAGTCCATGATAACAGAGAGAACTACAGCCACATACATATCAAAAAACATTCTATCCTCTACCATCTCCAGCTACAAATACAATAACCATAGTCGCAGGAATCATTAAATGATTCCTGTGACTTCATCCAATATGTGAATTTTCATGATGAACTCAGAGGTCTTAAAAAATCAGCTTCAACCAAACCCCTTGCAGAAAATAAATGATGGACAAAATCACGCTAAAATACATCCCCAATAACATACTCACCAAGGCAAATCACGACTTTCCCTGTTTCTAGAGATGCCCTAAATCTCAACTTATTAATTTGAAACCCCATATGCAAGATAATAGAAAGAAAAACAAAATATAAAAACACGCAGACAAAAAAAAAGACCTTCTACATACAATCAAGAACTCATAATAAAGAAAAATCACCAAAAAACATTAAGAGGCTTCAACAAGCTGAATAAGGCCCGAATACTGAATTAAGGGTTAATACAAGCACTGAACCCGAATGTGTGGTAGCACATTCAAAATTCCCTGCGCCAAAGGCAAAAAGGGTGTATCTTCAGAAATATGAAAAAAAAAAATTGGATATGTCTTTATTCTGGGGAATTTTTTAGAGCATTTCATGAGGTAGAATATTTTTCTGTGAGTGGAATTTCAGATTTAATTCCAATAATTAAAGATTTCAAGAGTAGAGGGGGAGTATTATGTCCCCGCTCTACTTTTCATATTTAATTGCCTGCATTTACACATGCAACCGTTAAAGATTTTGGAGTCCTTCAACAAATCAACATTAGCATGAAACAGCTTAACACTGCACAACACTGATGCACCTATTGGAAATTTCAATGAAGTGCTAAGATAGATTCAGTGTAGGAAAAGAAAACAGTAATGGTTATATACTACTGTAATTACGTAGGTATAACAATCTGTTATACCAATACGGAATAAGACAGCACACCTCATTGATTATGTTATAGTAAACCGAAGATTGGCAGAATTGATACAAAATACTAAGGTATAAAGGAGTGTTGATATTGATACTAAAAGTAAACATCCCCATCTAATAGTGTCTATGCTTAAACTAAAGTTCTATTTTAGATGGGGTAACCACCTTTTGAGAAGTTATGATGTTGCTAGACTCCAGGACTTGAGAAGACCTTTCCAGGAAAAGTTAAATATTAAACTACAGAGACAAAGTTCAAAAATTTTGAAGACGGTTTGAATTATTTTAGGAATATAGTTTGTGAAGTAGCAGATGATGTCTTACGGAGGACATGTGGAAAGGGAGCTGTGAAGTGGAGGCCATGGATAATTGCCAAGGGTCTCACAACATTCAGCAAGATGGCATAACTGTAAATGTTGTACTGGCATGTTAATAAATTGGGAAAAAATAGTAAATGAGGACTTTTCAGGGTTAAAGATAGGAACAGGGACACAATTAGTGAAAGGAAAAGATTTAAAGACAGATGGTCAGAACATTTTGAGATTGTGCTAATCCATGATGAAGTTTAATTCAATGACAACTTTAATTCATGCCCAGTATAAGAAAGATGATAAGAGTGAATGTGGTAAGTATAGAAGCATTAGCTTGGTTTCAGTAAGAGTCAAATTACTTGGAATGATTTTTTTACTTTTAAGACTTTAAGATTCTGTAGATAATGTTTTAAGAGGAAAACAGCATGGTTTTGGAAAGGGGTGGTGAAGCATCAAACCAATACTCACTCTTAAATTGAGAAGTGGTAGTCATCAGACCCCTTTAGTCCTTGTTCTCTAGCTCTTCCTTGTGGATGTTAACTTGCTTTATCCCCAATAATTTTTAGCTCCACTGATCCCAATCTTCCCAGGAAGATTTTGATTTACTTTTTTTGTGTTTTGTCAGATTTTTTTTGTGTTTTCAAAGAAGGACTGAAAAAATCCTCTCCCTTCTAATTTTGAAAAATATACTCCCCCCTCCCTCTAGTTTCTATGAACTGACGGCATTGCAAAAAAAATCTTAAAATCATTTTTAATCAAATGCAGTAATTAATGTCATCCCACTTTAAAAGAGGAGCAATTACAAAAAGACATAATACACCTAAATCAAGGTTGTTACCAGACTGCCAAAAAAAAATGCAGAGTGAAAAATAAGGTACAAAGAGCATTTCCAAATACCCTTCCATTAACTCACAGCAAAAAATTCAAACTGAGGGGAGAATCAAAAGAGCTATCATATATTACATATAGAGTACTAACAATAAATTACTGGAACAATTGTGCCTGTGTATCAATACTTTGAAACTTTCTGAACAAAAACACACAAGCTAATAAGCAGCTAACGCAGGAGATAAACAAGTCCAAAAACACCACTAAATGGACAAAGAATTTGATTGGATTATTTATTACATACATAGCAGTAAGACAAGTCTATTTGCCACTTTTTATGAGCAGAAATTGCTACATTTACTGAACTTCTGTACTTTAAAAGTGCCTAGGATAATGTGTCCTGCAAACTCCTACCTTTTAAATTAACTAGCCCTGGCCTACTTTTGAAATTAATATCAATTACTAAAAAAAATAAGACAAAAGCAGATTTGCTCAAATTTAATATGTATAATCTCCAAAACTAAAATAATAAAAGGCCATTATTATGTTGCAGTTCTCAGCTGCATGCTGTTTGCATTTTCTTGATGGAATATGAATTTACCACATGCAATAAGTGGTGTCAATTGGGGAATGTAGGAGGAGGGAGTGTCACCTGGGACACTCCCTCCACTGTATGAGAACTGTATAAACACTCCCTTGACTGGACACTGTACTCACTAGGAGGAGGGGGTGTTTTAAATAGCACATTTTTTTGTACTTTAATTGAAAACTGCCTTTTTTGGTATATGCAGTAAAAAAAAACACAAAACAGGCACCCTTTCCTAAATTTCGAAAAATATATAATATCCCCCCCCCCCCAATTTTCATAGATTTATGTTACTGCGCAAAATATAAACAATGACACTATTCAGATGTCAAAAACATTAACCATTTAGTATACCCAGTTAAAACTCTAGATTTCACTTGCCCTCTGAGAAACTTTTCAACTGAGCTTATACAAAATTCAGTATGGTAGTTACAATTTCAACAAAAGCATGTTGCAATTTCTACACAACTGGTACAATGTGTAATATTGTTATTTGTTTAGCTTTTTAATTTTCTATAGTAACAAAGAAGGGTAAGGAAAAGCAGCTTTCTTTTTTTCCTGATATTTTGCCAAAAGGAGAGAAAACCAGCTTTTAAAGAGTTTTGGAAGTTGTTATACCATATAAAAGGGAATATTAATAATAAATTAAGCCTAAATGTGGTTTTGATTGATGTTTTCAATTTCCCACCTCAAGCCATCAGAGGTTGATAGGAGTAAAACATTACACTTACCAAGAGAATGATTTTGGTGAAAAGATGTAAAGGTAAATAATACATTCAGGAATAAATCCAGAGCCTCAGCTATGCAATGGGATGATCCTTTCAAGGGCTGATGTTAATATTTCTAAATGGGTACCAGGAGAAATCTGAGGACAGTAAACAGGAAGAATGTGCAAAAGCCCAGGATAGATAGCCTCCAGCCCCCCATTGCACTTCCTGGGTGAAGGACCATGAAACAGAGATCAGCACTACTGGTAGAGATTTTAAAATTGAATGCCATATATTTAACTTTCTACCTTCATATCTTTGATAACCCTTTATTTAAGATGTTTTAAAGAGCTTGAAAAGACTTCAATTTAAAACTTCAATCTAATTTAGCTTAAAATTTAACTCAAATTGTTTGAATCATGTTTTTTAAACCTGAAGTTAATTAAAAGTAAGTTCAAGCCAAAATAAAAAAAAAGACACTTGCTGAAACCATTCCAGACCATTGTTTGATGTGTTAAGTCATAGAATTAGGGGATGGATAGAGACAGATACTTGAAAATACCTTTGTAGAACATAATTTAGGCTCTGAATTCATATCTAAAGGCTACAATCCCCCCAACCATGTTGGTTTCTAAGATTATGAACAGTCTATCATGCAGAACTTTACTACTTAATATTATTTTGAGCATTGGTAAATATATTTTTCCATTTGAAGGTTCTTTTTTTTTAACTCTGGTCAAGATCCTACTTTATTTTGTCTGTAACTTGTTCACACTATTGGCCAAAATTGAATCCTGTCATATCACTACTTTATCAATGCTGGTATAAAACCAATTTCATCAGCCTTTCAATCCAGGACAAAGCCATCTACATTATTTGGCTTAATATTTACTTCCCTAATCTAATTAACCCAAAGTTAATTTGTTATTAACTTTCTATTTCTTGAAGGGGGGGGGGGGGGCTTATGATCTTGAAGTAATGATGGAAAATTCTAACTGTTTCAAAAAGCTCAAGGGTGATGGGATAGAGTGGCCTTCATATACAGAATAATTTATATTCGTTTTAAGTGTTAATACCATTCAATACTTTAATTTGAAAAACTTTTTTCAAATTAATTTTTGTTCCTTTTTAATACCAAATTGAGGTCTCTTACAAATACAAGGTGCTGTGTTGCCACACCTTCAATTCCCATTCTTTACACTAGGTTCAACTTTGGCTTTTTTCCAACGCTTTAATTGATGCACTACCTTAAAGTCTCATAAAAAAGTTTTTTGTCAGTTAATTATCAACTCACTTCTTAGTTGAAAGAAGTAGAAAAAAATCCAGATCCTTCCACAATTCGCTTTTAAGCACACCTTTTCCGTTAATTTCACTCTTATGTTAGTTAAATCTAATTAACCCAAAGTTAATTAACCCAACTCATACTATAATAAGTTGATGGATATTGGTGCAGCAATTCATAACTCACAGGTTAGGATGAACCCAATGAGCTGGGTCACCATCATGTTTGACTAATTTCTACAGGTTTTGTCCTTACTACCAGAAAGAATGACTTAAGGTAAGGTCATATTTCTATTAAAATAAACTATTGCCCAAGTTATGAAAGTTATACTTACAAGTAATAATATAACCAAAAGATTGACACCAACTTTTAATAAAATATAACTTAAATAGCTTAACATAGTTATTTGGCATTTATTGTGCAAGATCATTCAAAGGAGGTCAGATAGCCAACACTTTTTTTAAGTTGATTTATTTTTAATATTAAACTAGGATTAAACAATATAGCCTAAGTACATACATATAAATGAGAATGAATATTCAAATACAAAGCTGGTAGTCTAGCTTTAAAGAGACAGAGATACACCCAAATGGTCTAATTTTTTCTTAGTTTTAAACTTGTCAAACCATATATTGCTCAAAATCTATCTGCCCACTGGAAATTATTCAGCCACAAATTCTCATTCCAAGGCTTTCACAATTTTATTGTGAAATCAAAATGATTAAAATTGACAGAAAGCTTGATTATACTGACAGAAAGCTTGACACTGATTATAGAATTGATATAGAATAGAACTGATAGAATTTTAGGTAAAGTTCTATGAAATCATATTATTGAGTTAGGAATAGGCCTAAAGTGAATGAACCATTCGATGCCTTTTTTTATGCTGATTACGAATATAATAAGCATTTCTATCAGCAATTAATTTCAGCCCCCCCCCCCCCGATATCGGCTATAACAAAACTAACTCTGCCGGGGCAGATATAGGGGGGGGGGGGCTGGAATTCATTTCCGATAGAAATGTTTTATTATATTCGTAATCAGCATAAAAAAAGGGCATCAAATGGTGTATTCACTTTAGTCCTAACTCAATAATATGATTTTGTAGAACTTTACCAAATTTTATCCCCCCCCCCCCATATTTACCACTTCAGGGTATATAGGCTATTTGCACATTAAAGGGGGGGCAAATTTTATTTATGATGTAAATGGGAAGTAAGGTTAAACTTTACCCTCACCCCCTTAATGTGCAAATATATACTCTGAATTGGCATATAGGGGTGGGGGTAAAATTCATTTCCAACAAAAATGATTATTACATTTGGAAAGAGCATAAAAAAGGCATAGAGTGGTATATTCACTTTATTCGTAAGTCAGTAATATGATTTGGTAAAAATTTACCATATATTGATCTAGTTATATACACTCTTTTGGTCTAAACATACCTATCAAACTCTGAAAGGATCTGTATTTCAATAGATGAAAGTGACATTTCTTCCTGATTCTTTAAAGCCATTCCCATCACTGAAAAGTAACAACCAAGTTTTGTCGCTTAATCAACAATGCAGCTCGAACACAGTGTGCTCCAACACAACTAAATTTGGTTTTCCTAAGTATATCTAAGGATAGAAGGCTCTTGCTTGTACAATTTATATACTTTTGCTCAAATAGCAAGATTACCAATGAACGTTGCATATCTTGAAAAACGCCAGAAGTCATAAAAGTGTTCCTCCCTGTAGGAGATTCAGATGCCGATTCTGCAGCATTTGGATCTCCGATGTATAAACTACCAGCACAGAATAGATATGGGGAAATAAAAGCGTTCTATGGGTCATCTATTTTAACATACACCATCGTACTGCTATGCTTTATAGTCCATGTAAGTTTTTATACTACAAGAATTTAAGAGACTAAATAATAATTCTCGTTCGTTTCTTTTTGAACATGGACTGCTTACTAATAGAACATAAACTTGAAAAAAAAAATTAGAAAGCCCCTTAATACCTTCCCTAACCAGCAAAACTGGTCCGCAGGGGAGTTAAATGCAGTAAGTAGCCAAAAGAAACAAAGACAAAATGACTTTTAAACCAACAACAATACCCCCACAACAATTAATCCTACTACTAACAACTCATTGAAGCAACAAGTCACCTTAGGCAAACGCAGCTGCATACGCTCTTCCACTATCCCAATCTATTCAGAGCCTCCCACTTTACACCTAAGAAGTCCTTAAAAAATTTCTTATCACTTAATTCCGACCCGGATAGGGACAATCCGCTTTTTGGTTGTGCACTAGATGGATGACCGGAAAGGATAATCTTCAACAATTTATCATTCTATGTCCATGATACATGTCCAAGGTATCTCAATTTTTTTCATTATAACCACATAAAGTTTGATAGAACCATACTTTTTTGTAAAACTTCCTGTTTGAAATACGGTCTGCTAAATGGGTACCAAAGACTATCCGTAAAAAAAATTCTCTGGGAAACAATTGCGAATCCCTCCCCCGTCTTCTTAAACATCTTTGTCTCAAAACAAGACTGACCACTGTCATTAATGTAGACTTTAATATTATAATCTTTGTTTTAAGACTTATCTTCCTATTCAACCAATTTTTTTTCAACAATGGAAAACACATTGGGCCGATTCTATTTTACTTTTCACATCGTAAATGTATCCACCATCTTTGCTAATAGTTAATCAAAAAACATCCCATTTAAAACTTACAGCCGTATTAAACTTACATCCAACAGATATAAATTCCTATAATAATACAAACTCAAAATGACCAGAAATTACTGTTAAATAATAAAAGAAACCCGAAACAAACAAAATTAAATAAACAATCATAGAAAACAAACAAATAACACGTACTAAAATAAATGAATAGATAAATCTTAAAACAAGTAAAAAGTAAATTGAACATTTATGTGAAGCTTAAAACGAACAAAATAACTACAAACAGGAAATTGGCTACTGCCCTCTTCTCCCATTCCTAACTGCAAAAGTCTTTAGCCTGATTATCATTTGCGTTTTATTCAAAACTATATATGTCTTGAATAGTCCTTGGAAAAAAACTACTAAAAATTAAATTAATATCGGAAAATAACCCATCAATTCAAGATTTCATTTCACTGTAATATTGTTTTCCGATATTGTAACTGTAAAGGAAAGTTTTTGGCTCTTTACTCTTCCTTGGAAAACCTCTTTTTGGTTTCTTTTTTAAATTAATTTCTTTACTTTTTCATCGCCAAAGTTTTGTTATTGGTTAATTTATTTAATATTTTTTCAGTTTTTCACGTTTCAAGCGTAAGGATGCAATATCTTAGTCCAATTTTTTAGTTCTAGTTTGTATCTTTTAATTTATTTCAATATTCCCCTCAACATTCTTTAAAAGTTTTGACCAACAGCCATTAAATTTTCTTGGGATATTGTTTGTACGTCCTTCTGACAAGAAAAATGCACACAGTATCTTTTGATTAAGCTCAGTATCTCCCCAACATTTTTGTAAATCTGCAACTTAATACTCTTAACTGCTCCTGAGATATTTTACATACTATTTTAATAAGCTCGGTGTAACTTAACTTACCTTAAACCGCCCTTGCAAGCCGTATAGAAAAGTCCTGGGAACGCCGGTACTGATGATGATGACTCAACTCGTTATGTGCATCCTATACTGTGAGCCAAAATTTCTTTCATCAGTCTTTTTCAACTGCAGACTTGAAGTCTCCAATACTGGGAGACATAACTGCATTCTGGCTAAGGGAGTTCCATGGGCTGAATTCGCGATTAGGAAAGAATTTGTTATGCAGCCTGGTGTTAGCAAATTTCCGGTAAAGCTTCAAAGGTTAACCTTTAGCATTTGGTGAACTGACTATTTGGAACAGGCTGGGGATCACACTCTGGTCACGTACTGACATGTATGTCAATAATACATTTCCTCGCCTACGTCTATATTTGCGAGGTGGTAATTTGAGTTGATGTAATTGAGTAGGATGTCGAAGATTTCGAAATCCCTTAATGCATTTAATTGCACTTCGCTGCACTGATTCCAGAATTGATCTATCACCCTTTTTGACTGGATTAGCAATACACATCCCAAATTCCAATTTCGGTCTGATCAGGCTCTTTAAGAGCTTGGTGATCACAGCTGGAGATTAAATCAAAAGTTTGGCTGGCACTGGCTATTACAGACTGTGCGTGGAAATTAGACTTAAGCTTATCATCAAACAAAACTCCCTGATCTTGTTTGCCCTGACAGCATAGGAGTGGCTGTTTTGAACCATCGCTGGATTCCATAAAATACTGGCGCAGAGGGTTATTTGCTCCAGGATAAATGACTTTACATTTCTGGCTATTAAATTCAAGCCGCCAAGATTTTGACCAACTTGAGAATGCATCAAGATCAGCTTGAATGACTAAGGCATTTTGTGGGTTATGGAAGGGGCCAATTATTTTGGAATTATGCGCATACAAGCAAATTATATTTTCTGTGATTAAAGGATCGTCAGTGATGAAAGTATCAAGTAAAGTTGGACCCAAAACCGTTTCTTAGGGGACTCCAATTTTTAAACCTGTTGATTCCGAAAAGAATATTGATCCTCTGTCTCCAAATACCCTTACCACCTGCTTTTTATTGGTAAGAAATTGCATTATCCAGTGGACAGCATCGCCATTGATACCCATTGCACAAAGTTTATAGTTTGGTCTCATGTGGCAAATCTTATCAAATACTTTGGCCTGATCCAGTAATAACATGTCAACAAGCGATACCTCATTCATATGTTTTGAGACATGCTCACATGTATCAATCAGGTTATTTTCGACTGATCAATTGGGACGGAATCCAACTTCATTAGGTGATAGTAGACTATTAGTAATTAAATGAGCCATAATGGCTAAGTTGACTATACTTTCGTGTAGTTTCCCAATTGCAGATGCTAGATTAATTGGTCGAGAAATGTTAACTTCATTTCTATTGCCCCATTTGTGTACAGGCAAGATGTAAGCATCCTTCCAATAATGTTTAATCTTTTTTTTTATATATTTGACTTAATAAGGCAATTATAAAGTGCCATATAGCAACCAAAAGTCCACTTTCGGTTGTTTTTCCATTTTTAAAATTAAGATGACAAAAAAGGTTATTTTAATGGGAAACTCCGTGAATAAACTTCTACTGGAAAATTCTCCCCACCCCTATGGATATTCTCCTCGACGGACATTCCCTCCAGGGAATTTTTCACATATGTAAGATGATGATCATATCTCTAATATAAAGGTATTCGAAAATAAAGCTAGAATTACTAACTTACCCATTGGGCATTGTTTGATAAAGAATACCCTGAAAATCCAGAGAATTCTTGGCAGTTTTGCGGAAGAAATCTTGAATTAATCAATACTAATAAGGGATACCAATCGGAGGGGAAAAATTGGCCCCTAAAGTTAAAAAATTACAAACTCTACTTCACAGACAAAATATCATGGTAATTGACAACAAGGCCGTACGAGGGGAGGTGGGAGTTAGGGTATTTTGACCCCCCCCCCCCCATAAAAAAAATGTTTGTCTGACTCGTAAAAACAAAAATGAATATAAAAAATTGTGTTTGTTGTTGATGTTTTTTGTGTATGGTGATGTTTTTATTGATTGACAATATTCACAGAAGTACGAAAAAGTATCTTGAAGGAAAAAATTCAAATATTTTATTCCTTGTAAGAGAACCATCATTCTGGCCAAGGACTACTAAAAACATTCAAAACATTGATCGTGGCCATTGAATCTGATAAGGTGTCACAACTTCAAGCCAAATATTTAAACTCTCGAGATTTGTCTCATGTATGTAGTTTTAAGCTCTTGAAATTCCTTATATCTGAACAAATATTCTTAACAGAAACATCATATCAATAATTGCTCTAGTTTTCTGATTTTTGAGTCCCTGGGAAAATGACCGTTAATTATACAAACTGTCAACTCTTTACAGATATTAATTAAAAAAACTTTTTCCACAAAATAGGTTTTTCAAAGATAAGTAAAGAACTCCATTAAACAAAAAATGAGCCAAAATAAAATCCAATAATCTACCAAGCATGAAACTACCACAAATCATCATCGATAAATAAATAAAACCCAAAACGAACAGAAATTACAATAAATAACCGAGTCAAACTCAAAACGAGCAGAAATTAACATAAGTTGGGCTCAAAACCCCCTATTCCTTCCCAAGGCCAGGACAAAATTTGCACTTTACTGAAAAAAATACAAATGAACGTGCATTGTCAGTTTAATATACATATACTGATATTTAGTAATCAAAATGTTAGTATTATTTGATTTATTAAAGTAATAAAAGTAAAAAAAATTATACATTTTTCAGTAAAGTGCAAATTATGTTCTGGCCTTGGGAAGGCCTAGGGGTTTTGAACCCAACTTATGTTAATTTCTGCTCGTTTTGAGTTTGACTCGGTTATCTATTGTAATTTCAGTTCGTTTCGGGTTTCATTTATTTATCGATGCTGATTTGTGGTAGTTTCACGCTTGGTAGATTATTTGATTTTATTTTTGCTCATTTTTTGTTTAATGGAGTTCTTGGCTTTTCTTTGAAAAACTTATTTTGTGGAAAAAGTTTTTTTAATTAATTTCTGTTCGCTTTATATTGACATATTCTTTTCAGAGAAAAAGAAAATAGTACTTTAAATCTTTTCGTTTTTTTTATAATTTATAGTTTGGCCTGACATTTGTTTTAAGCAGTGCTAGCGCGCTGCCTAAAATATTGATTGGATGTGTCTGGAGAAAATATGGGCGTGAGAGGGGGGTTAGTTGCCTTCAAATCACTTTCGACTATTAAAAAGGGCACTAGCCTTTTGAATTTCCAATCGAATGAGCCTGTTTTGAAGTTTCTACGACAACGCCTTCTATAAAAACCGTATATGCTCCCAGGGCAGAACTTAAAACCCTTGTCCTGAGGGTTGTGGGGGAGTTTCCTCCTCAAAAAAATTTTCTATCTGGAAATCAACTACGCTGATCAAAATGGCTATCTAAAATATTGATTGGATGTGTTTGGAGAAAAGATGGGTGTGAGAGGGGGGTTAGGTGCCTTCAAATCACTTTCGACTATTAAAAAGGGCACTAGCCCTTTGAATTTCCAATTGAATGAGGCCTTTTTCAAGTTTCTAAGATAAAGATTTCAATAAAAACCTTATGTAACCCTAGGGCATAACTTATAACCCATGCCCTGAAGACTGTGGGGGGAGTGTCCTTGCTCAAAGATATAATCTCCTGAACTTTGGACTGCGTGGAACAAAATGGCTATCTCAAAATCTTTATTGGATGTGTTTGGGGAAATGGTGGGTGTGGAAGGGGTATTAGTTGCTTTCCAATCACTTTCGACTACTAAAAAGAGCACTAGACATTACAATTCCCAATCTAATGAGCCTTTTTTGAAGTTTCTGCGAAAACACGTTCTATTAAAACCTTATATGCCACCAGGGAATAACATACAACTCTTGCCCTGAGGGCTGTGGGGGGTTGTCATCCTTAAAGACCTCATTTACTGAACTTAAAACTACGTTGAATAAAATGGCTATCTGGAAGTTTTGATTGCATGTGTTTGGGGAAAAGGTGGGCGTGAGAGCCGGGTTAGTTGTCCTCTAATCACTTTCAACTATTTAAAAGGGCACTTAATTCCCAATTGAATGAGCCTTTTTTAAAGTTTCTACGACAACACCTTCTATAAAAAACCTTATATGCCCCCAGGGCATAACTTACAACCCTTGCCCTAAGGGCTTGCCCTAAGGGGGACTGTCCTCAAAAACATAAATTCTATCTGGAAATCAATTACGCTGAACAAAATGGCTATCTCAAAATTTTGATTGGATGTGTTTTGGGAAATTGTGGGCGTGGAAGGGGTGTTAATCAACTTCCACTCACTTTCGACTATTAAAAAGGGCACAAGCCACTCCAATTTCCAATTGAATGAGCCCTTTTCGAAGTTTCTACGACAACTTCTTCGATACGAAGTACCCTGCTGTAAAGAAAAAAATAATAAATAATACATTATGCCAACATTGTTCTTATATGCCCCAGGGCATAACTTAAAACCCTTGCCCTGAGGACTGTGGGGGAGTGTATTTCTCTTTACTTAGTCCCCGTTTCTTGTCTCGTTGTCGAGTGTCCCCGTTCTTTGCTCAGGCAGCGCGATCGCGCTGCCTATGATTTATGCACAAACTTTCTATAAAAATGTTATATGGCCCCAGGGAATAACTTACAACCCTTGCACTGAGGGCTCTGAGGGGTTTATTATCCTAAAAGACCTAATTTCCAGAACGTTCAACTACGTTGAACAAAAGAGATATCTCAAAAATGTTTATTGGATGTGTTTTGGAAAATGGTGGGCGTGAGAGGGGCGTTAGTCGCTGTCCAATCACTTTCAACTATTAAAAAAGGCACTAGCCCTTTCAATTTCCAATTGAATGAGCTCTTTCGAAGTTTCTACGACAGCGCTTAAAAAAAAATTATATGCCCAAGGGCATAACTTACAACCCTTGCACTAAGAGCTCTGAGGGGGTTATCATCCTAAAAGACCTAATTTCCAGAACTTTCAATTACGTTGAACAAAATGAATAACTGAAAATTTTAATTCGATATACTTGGGAAAATGGTGGTCGTGAGAGATCGATAGTCTCTATCCATTCACTTTCAACTATTAAAAAAGGCACTAGCTCTTTCAATTTCCAATTGAATGAGCCCTTTTGAAGTTTCTACGACAACGCTTTCAATAAAAACTTTATGTGCTCCCAGAGTATAACTTACAACCCTTGCCCTGAGGGCTGTCGGGGGAGGGGTTGTCATCCTTAAAGACCTAATTTCCAAATCTTTCAACTACGTTGAATAAAATGGCTATCTAAAAATTTCGACTGGATGTGTTTGGGGAAAAGTGGGCGTGAAAAGGGGTTTAGTTGCCCTTAAATCACTTTCGACTATTAAAAAGGGCACTAGCCACTCAAATTTGCAATCGAATGAGCCCTTTTCGAACTTTCTACGACAAACATTTCAATAAAAACCTCATAAACCCCAGGGTATAACTTATATTCCTTGCCCTGAGGGTTGTGGGGGAGTGTCCTCCTCAAAAATATGTTTTCTTTGGAAATCAACTACGCTGAACGAATTGGCTACCTCAAAATTTTTATTTGATGTGTTTCGGGAAATGATGGGAAGGGGGGGCTAGTTGCCCTCTAATCACTTTCGACTATTAAAAAGGGCACTAGCTCTTTGAATTTCCAATCGAATGAGCATTTTTTGAAGTTTCTACGACAACGCCTTCTATAAAAACCTTATATGCCCCCATGCCATAACTTAAAACCCTTGCCCTGAGAGTTGTGGGGGAGTGTCCTCCTCAAAAACATATTTTCTATCTGGATATCGACTACGCTGAACACAATGGCTATCTCAAAATTTTTATTGAATGTGTTTGGAGGAATGCTGGGCGGGGGGGGGGGGCTAGTTGCCCTCCAATCACTTTTGACTATTAAAAAGGGTACTAGCCACTCCGATTTCCAATCGTATCAGCCCTTTTCGAAGTTTCTACGACAACTGCTTCGATACCAAGTGCCCGGGTATGGAGAAAAAAACAAAGAACTCCCTCGTCCATTTAATATTATTGCAATAGCTGTTTTCTATTACTCCCCCAACCAAAATCGATTCAAACCCTAAATTCATCCAGCAATTGCAGACAAGTGCTGATTTTGTTCTTTCTAAGTACCCCAATGCTGGCCTTTGCTTAGTTGGCGATTCCAACGAGCTTAAAATGAATTCTTTTTGCTACTCACTTAAAGTAGAGCAAATTGTTAAAATACCAACGACTCGGGGAAATACCTCTCTTGATGTTATTTTAACTAATATGTATAACTTTTACAGCTGTTCCTCAGCTATGCCCTCATTCAGTGGGAGTTATCATCTTTGGATTCTTTAACTCCCCTTTTCCAATTTTAAGCATTCTTTCTCAATAGCTTATGGCACTTATCACCCTCTTAAAATTTCTGGCCTTCTTTCTTTGGATATGTGGCTAAATACTGAAGATTGGTCTGATAATTATAGTTTAAAAAATCTTGATGAGAAAATGGCTACGTTCCAGAGAAAGTTAATTGATAAATATAAAATTTGTTTCCCAGAAAAAAAAAAGATTTATAAAACGCACTCCAGCGTTAAACCGTTTATTAACCAAACTATAAAAACAGTAATTAGAACCAAATTGAAGCTTTTAAAAAATGGTAAACCGGACGAAGCCAATAAAATAAGAAAATCAATTAAAAGAGAAATTCGTAAATTGGCACTACCGTACTACAAAAATAAACCAAAAATGAGCAAAAATAAAATCAAATAATCTACCAAGTTCGAAACTACCACAAATCAGTATCGATAAATAAATGAAACCCAAATCGAACCGAAATTAAAATAAATAACCGAGTCAAACTTAAAACGAGTAGAAATTAACATAAGTTGGGCTCAAAACCCCTATGCCTTCCCAAGGCCAGAATATAATTTGCACTTTACTGAAAAAAATGCAAATGAATGTGCATTGTCAGTTTAATATACATATACTGATATTTAGTAATCAAAATGTTAATATTACTTGATTTATTAAAGTTATAAAAATAAAAACATTTATATTCAATCGAATTTCCAATCAAATGAGCCCCTTTTGCAGTTTCTATGACAACACCTTCTATAAAAACCTTATATACCCCAGGCTATAACCTAAAACCCTTGCCCTGAGGGTTGTTGGGGAGTGTCCTCCTCAAAAAAATATTTTCAACGTATTAATTCCAGATTATTTCCAATTATTTAGGTATGCAAAAATATGCAGTAATTACACAGATTTTAAAAATAGATGTAAAAAGCTGAGGGAAAAACTGATCTTAAGAGGTTTTTCTGCCAAAAAAATTAGTTGGCAATTTAAAAAATTTAGTTTTATGTATCATGAACTTTTAGGTAAATATACAAAAAATTATAAAGAAATGCTGAATGATATTTTAATCTAATTTCTCTTTCGCTTTTCTTTTTTGGAATTTTGAATTTGTAGGCTGTTATCAAACAAGCTTGAAGAACTTTAAATCTGTAATTGGTTCTGGATACCAACAAAAGACTTTTTTTATAAGTCACATCTGGACCAGTCTTGATTTGTTCCAGAATGGTCTTTGCTCAATGACCACTGGGATTTCATTAAGGAAAGAATAAAACTCATTTTGTATGTAATTTTGAATAGCTTTACTAGTATGCATGTATTTCACAAGTTTTACCTGACATAGGGATACCATATAGATTTATGGTAGAGGCTCCACTGTGCCGGGTAAAGAAAGTAAAGCCTCGAAACCCGTTAAGGCAGGTGGTATTTTTTCTGATGAGCCCTAATGGAAGGTTCTACTTGGAAATATTTCGCTATGTGTAAGGAGCTTTTGCTTGTAAATTTACAACGACTTACATTTATTGATGACGACGTTGCATGGATTTGGACATTTCTATTTGGTTGATGGTTCGGTTATACTTTTTGGTCCTAGGTAGTCGGATGGATGAGTAAGGTCAAAACCTCGTTCAAGTGCACATTTATCTCAATTGCTGGATTAGGATGACAGTCCTTTTTTTTTTCTTGCCAAGTAATTACCTCTAAAACATAATAAAACACACTATTTACCAACCTGAAGATAGGTCTTTTATATTAGCTAAGTGTTGATTTGAGGAATTAGATACTTAATAATCTTATGGTACTCAAAATGGACGCATCTTTATTTCTGTTAGGCTCGCATTAATTGGATACACAATTGCCGCAATTTAGAAATTACCTCGGCTGGCGAATCCTCAGCAACGGTTTGATCCTGTTTTACTACTATGAAAGAACGTAGGTAATATAAAAATGAAAACATCATTTTAAACACAGGTGAAGTAAACAAAACCCTCTTACTTTGTGTAAAACCAGAAAAAATTGTAAAACCACGTACTTTTTGTGCGGGCTAAAGTTTTTTGGAGCGTACAACGGAATTTGGAATAACATCGTTTTAATTGTAACTCTTACTAGGTTGTTAGCTACGGCTGCAACCCAAATGTAATTCAGAGATCCTAGCACAATACAGTGCATTCAAATTTCATGGGGTAATCCAATTTTTCTGAAATTCTTCAGCAAATTTTAATTGGAGTTACCAGGTTAAGTTTCCTTTTTCAAACTCTCCCTTCATTTAGGTCTTTAGCATATGTGTAAAAAAAACAATATTTCGTTAAAAACAAACTCGAAGCAAAAGGAAATTCAAACTAGTATCCACACAAAAAAACGATGGACAGATCGGTTTCAGAGAGAGAGAGAGAGTGAAGATCTGGGTGGAAAAGGGTCGCATGCAATTCAGTTTATTTTAGAATTTTTATGGGTGATTTAGAAACTGACGTAAAGCGCTTTAATTGTCTGGCGAAAATCTTCTGCGGTACGATTTGGCTCAGAAAATTACGGCAATTTAGATCGTTGGCAATGTCGCTATAAAGTAACAAACTCTCTAAAGTAAAAAATGGCAAAAGTCAGTGAGGATAAAATAGAATCCTTTAATTTCAAGGATTTGGTTGTGGGTGATCCTAGTAAAGGAGAAACTAATTTCTTTGCTCATCTTTACAATGAATTCAAAAAGACATCAAATACCAAGCAAGCTGTATTTGGAGGCTTATCTGGATGGTTTGTAAATTTTTTTGCTAAAATTGTAGGCAAAATATGGAAAACTTCTGGAAGATGTGGTTTAATAAACTCAAAATATTACCATTAGATTCTTCGGTAAAATTCTACTTTAGCTGCTTTTGGCTATCATGGAAAGGGGTTAGGTTAGGAAAATGAAACTTTCAGGGATGGGGTTACCTACATAGGCTATGACAATATAGAAAAAATTTTCTTTATACCTGAGCAATAGAAAAATGTCATTTACTCTTATATAGAATGCAGGGTCAATATCTACCAAATCATATTATTGAGTTAGGACTAAAGTGAATAGGCCTACACCATTCAATGCCTTTTTTAATGCTGATTATAAATATAATAAGCATTTCTATTGGAAATGAATTTCTGCCGCCCCCCTATATATGCCAATTCAGGGTTAGGTTAGGTATAGCCTATATCGGGGGGGGGGGGCTTAAATTCATTTCCAATAGAAATGCTTATTAGGCTATATGGTAAAATTCTACTTTAGCTACTTTTGACTATCTTGGAAAGGGGTTAGGTTAAGAAAATGAAACTTTCAGGGATGGGTCTACAGGCTAAAGTATGCCCTGGGAAGTTATTTTGAAGTACCCACCTCCACTCCTCCCTCTAGAGGGTCCTGACCTTTGATGACGTTTAAAAATATGTGAGTCATAGAAGTGAAACCTTGCAAAATAGATCTTCTGCTTAAATGAAGTACAACAAAATTGTTTTCAGCTTCCCAACTTTGCTCAATCTCAATTTATAAGGTTTTAAAGATATGCAAATACATTTCCTAAATTTTGAAAATAAACTATTTATATGTCTTAAAATTCTGCTCAAATAACTGAAATTGCATTTTCAGAGCTAAAGCCAGAGAAAAAGAAACTGATAACTGAAAATTAAGGTAAAATGTTGTTTTGTCAAAATTGCAATGGGTATAGACCTGTCATGTAGGCACATTTCATGACCCTCTAGAGGGAGAAGGAGTGGAGGTAGGTACTTCAAAATACCTTCCTGGGACATACTTTAGCCTGTAGACCCATCCCTGAAAGTCTCAATGTCCTAACCTAACCCCTTCCCAAGATAGCCAAAAGTAGCTAAAGTAGAATTTTACCGGCTATATTCATAATCAGCATAAAAAAAGGCATCAAATGGTGTATTCACTTTATTACTAACTCAATAATATGATTTGGTAGATATTGACCAAATGCAGTAGCCTATAAAGTCAAACAGAAGACAATATCATGCTTTCTCCTCTTATGTAGGATGATAAAAAGTCGTACAGATGACTTTATGCCTCATTCTTTTATAGAACAAACGTAAATAAAGTCATACAAATGACTTTTTATACCTCATGCTATTATTGAGACAACAAGAATAAAGTCATACAGATGACCTTTTATATCTCTCACTATTATTGAGAAAACATGAATAAAGTCATACAGATGACTTTTTATATCTTACACTATTATAGAGCAAACATGAATAAAGTAATGCAGATGATTATTGAATTATGATTTATTGAATTATGAAAGAGGCATAAAAAAGGCATGAAGTGATGTTTCAGTTTCATCTTAGATAATTTATAAGACCCACTGAAAATTTACTGTGGGCTCTTTTCTGTTAGCAATCTGATGACATCCTGTTGAAAAGGGTTACGTACATATGACAATATAGAAAAAATTTTCTTTATAACTGAGCAATAGAAAATTGTCATTTACTCGTATATAGAATGCAGAATAACGTCAAACAGAAGACAATATAATGCTTTCTCCTATTATGTAGAATGTTAAAACGTCATACAAATGACATTATGCCTCATTATTATATAGAACAAAAGTCAATAAAGCAATAAAGATGAAGTATTGTAGGTCATGCTATTATAGAGCCAACAAAAATAAAGCCATACAGAGGACTTTTTATATATCTCACAATTATAGAGCAAACATGAATAAAGTAAAGCAGATAAATTTTTATATCTTACACTATTATAGAGCAAACATGAATAAAGTAATGCAGATGACATTATATAGCAAACATAACAAAGTCCTACAGATAACTTGGTATTTTTATATTAAATGCACTCTTTTATATATGTCAAACTGGAGATACAACAGAAAACCCATTTTGTATGGGTTAATTCAAGACACTGTTATGCAGTAATTAATGCTTAGCATGGCTTCCAATGTGTTGACAATATTTAAACTGTTGTTTTTGGGGGGTTTAGGGGGAGAAAAAGGTACCTAGGTTAGGTTACATATTTAATATATGCTATACTTTACAAATGACTTTTTATACCTTGTATGTTTGTAATTATATATTTCTATTTCTAGAGAAATGATGAAGAATGATACAAAATCTTCTGTATGACTTTTTAACATCAAATTATTGTTGAGAAGTACAAATAAAGTTATACAGAATAAATTATATTACCCCACTGATACATTGAGAAAACAACAAAAAGTCATCTGTAAGACTTTATTCATGTTTGCTCTATAATAGCAGGAGGTATAAAAGGTCATCTGTATGACTTTATTTAAGCTTACTCTATAATAGTATGAGGTATATAAAGGCATCTGTATGACTTTATTTATGTTTGCTCTATAATAACAGGAGGCATAAAAAGTCATCTGTATGACTTTATTCATAATACTTTATAGTAGAATGATATATTAAAAAGTCATCTATATGACATTATTTAGGCTAGCCTACTGTATAAATGAAATCATGTAGGCCTATGCTATAAAAAGCCATTTGTATGACTTTTTGTGGTTTTCTCTATGTAGGCTACTAGCAGTAGGCATAAAAAGTCATCTGTATGACTTTATTGAAGTTTGCTCTATAAAAGAAAGGCATAAAAAATCATATGTAGGACTTCATTCATGTTTGCTCTATAATAGTATGAGGTATAAAAAGCCATCTGTATGACTTTGTTGTTTTCTCTATGTACTAGCAGGAGGTATAAAGTTGTCTGTATGACTTTATTGAAGTTTGATCTATAAAAGAAAGGCATAAAAATTCATATATAGGCCTTCATTCATGTTTGCTCTATAATAGTATAAGGTATAAAAAGCCATCTGTATGACTTTATTTATTTTTGCTCTATAATAGCAGGAGACATAAAAAGTCATCTGTATGACTTTATTCATTATGCTTTATAGTAGAATGATATATTAAAAAGTCATCTGTATGACTTTATTTAGGCTACTCTATAAATGAAATCATGTAGGCCTAGGCTATAAAAAGCCATCTACATGACTTTTTGTTGTTTTCTCTATGTACTAGCAGTGTTATGTAAATGTTTTACTAGTAATAATTAAGGATTATTAAACTATAAGTTTTGACGTCTCAGAGCTTTGTTTCCACGGCGCAATTAGATCTTGCTTAAGAGATACGAATTCTTATAGGTTAGCAGGGGTTAGAAACTCTTTCTAAGCTGTGGCGATGACAACTTTTGGTGCTTGTAGGAATGAAAAAGCGTGGCCTCTTCTTCTCGGACTATCTGGAGATCAGATTCCTTTGGGAGCATTTACCATGGAGACTGGCGAACTAGTTACCTATTATCGGACTAGACTCAGACATATAAGAGAAACAAACACATATAAAAAGACAATAGATTTATTGAACTTACATGCTTAGTTGTACAGCAACGGGTCACTTCTATGACAATAACCGTGACCGAGATTATTTGCGGTACGAACCGTTTTAGATCTAACTTAACATTGATTGTTTCAGATCTCACTTAAGATTAAAATTAAAAACGCACATTTACCCCACTCCCAAACGCAGTTCTTTCGTCCTGCGCTGTAGGGACTGCCTGCCATTGGACCAAGTGACCCAAGGACGCAAATCTTCGTCCAATAATCTCTTTAAGATTTTTCAGATGATTCAGGAGTTCACACAGTTTTTTGCCTTTTAAACTTCCTTAGAAATGTTATGCATTGCATTTTTTTTGCTACAATTATCTTAGCGAAATTCGAACGACTAGCGCCGTTGTCTGACTGAAGCTAGAAATGCAATTTCTCTTTTTGCTGATTAAGGACTTTTAATTTTTGCAACTAGATTTATCTTAATTATAAGAAATCGGAATTATCTTTAAATTTATTTTGGTATTTTAAATACATCGCATCTTACTCATGGTACATATCACCCTTCTCATGAAATAATGACGCCCCGTCATTAGTTACTGCCCATTAGGAATTTAAAAAATTTTCAATTATTTTTTTTATTTTATTTTACATCCCTATCTAAGATTCATCTACCGGACTAATATTATTTTTGGCTCTAGGTTAGCTAATATACTAAAGGTTTTTTTTTTTTTTTATATATCTAACAATGATTAATTTTAATTTTACAATAAGGTTGGGACTATTATACTTTTAAATTATTTTTTTTTTTTTTTGTTTTTTAATTATATATGAATTAATACATAATATATACACAGAGTTAAATGAATAACAAAATAATATTAAACATAATTATACTTGTTGTACAAAAATGAATTATTTATAAAATAAAATATTTTGTTAAACATATTCACTGATGACATTAAAACACTTTCACTATTGAGATTTTTGCATTGTCAAAGCTGTTAGGAAGTAACACATGTAGCTTCACATCTATTCATCACCTTTCTCATCCTTAGTGTACTACACCCTTCTGTTGTAAATTACTGTCCTTCACTCCTTTTGTCGTGGCAAAATTTCGAAGCACTTACGTTATGGTTTCTTCATGGAACAGTTCGAGTCTAGTTGTCTTTACACGGTAAGTTTTCCCTAATAGTCAACTGGGAAATGACCGTTAAATATCGTTCTAATAGTCAACTGAGAAATGATTCTTCCCACTACAGGTGTCGGTGTTTTTCTTCTCAGTATATCATTTTTTTTTGATTTTTTTGAGGCACATAGAGAATGTATTCTTGCTTAAAATTTTTCATTTGTGCTTTTTGAAACGGGTTGTCGTCATATTATGGTGACTCTTTTAATATATTGTCTTTAAATTTAAAATCAAACATCTTCAAATATCATTTGACTTCAAATATCGTTTATCTTGTACTGCTCGATGGGGTTCTCAGAATTAAACTTCAAATTGTCTTTAACTTCAGTTTCAAATATCTTCAAATGTCTTTAAGTATCTTTCAACTTCGAATATCGTTAAATATCGTTCGTCTTGTACTGCTCGATGGTGTTCTCAGAGTTAAAGTTCAAATTGTCTTTTATTTCTGCTTCAAATATCTTCAAATGTCTTTAAGTGTAATTTAACTTCAAATATCCTTTATCGTGTACTGATTAATGGAGTTCTCAGAATTAAACTTCAAATTGTCTTTGATTTCGTCTTCAAATATCTTAAAATGTCTTTAAGTGTCATTTAACTTTAAATATAGTTTAATATCGTTTAGCTTCAAATATCATCACTATGCTGTCAAATTATTCTGGGGTCCATAGTGAGTATCAACAGCGATATCTACGTATTTATATCTCGTACTGGCCGATGGGTTTCTCAGCGTTTATGCGATTATATTGTTCGTTAAAGCACTTGATACTGAGGTTCAAATGTAGTGTTACCTGATACGTAATATGGTTCATGGTCGAAGAAACGACGATCGAAGGTAACTGTTGTTTTCGTAGACGAAGCTGGGATGGAATTTGCCTGAAGTTATGGTGAGTACTCTGCGCTGGTTGAGATATGATTAAAATAGATGCTACTGGGTCGTATCTGTACTGGGCAGCTTATTGTAATACTCAATGACCAAAGTGTCCATTTACTTTCCTGTAATAAAAACAACGCGGCAGAATCACATTAACTTTGAATTAAGTACACATACAAAAGTTCAAGCATGAATTGTTTTTTTAATTCTAAGTTATGAGACAGAATTAATAAGATTCATTAATATTAGAACTCGAACTGAAAATCTAAAACATACATGTATTCAAATTTGTTCTTATAAAGACCCTATTAATATTATATGAACATAATTTAACCTACATTATTAAGTTTGAGGTCTACTTTTACAATATTTTTCATGCCTGCATTGTTCACGCACGTTCGTGCTGTTTAAGAAACGCATGTGCAGCGTCATAACCGCACAGTTTTACGCAAACGATACTACAATGAGGGAACAAGACATAACAAGGACGAGTGGAGACCTCTCTACCCACTCGTCTTCTAATGTCCTCCTTATTTCTAGGCTTAGACGTTCTCATGGGGTTCCGGGTTTAACGGCTGAAATGCAGAGGTTCTTAGTCTCAGGATTTTTCCGTAACTGCAAGTCAACATTGGTGCCTCATATTCGTTTTTCGAATAAGGTCATTAGATGCAGGATTTCCATGCTTGCCTCCGTAGATTCCAGTTAATGCTTGGCAAAGAATATAAGCATAATGAAGAACTGAGATCAATGTCTTTTTAGAAGGCTATTGTTTGAGCAAATCCTTCAGAACTAAATAAATAAATATGATGTTGAAGTCTTATTGGAATCTATTAAGTGAGAGACACCTTCACATTAATAGGGAATTCCTTGTGGGTTTTACGTAGTCACCATTGGACATACACAGGGCTTCAATCCATATATCTTAACTGTTCTAATGGT
Organism: Artemia sp. Qi Xiang Cuo; assembly: GCF_049724085.1. NCBI lineage: Eukaryota > Metazoa > Arthropoda > Branchiopoda > Anostraca > Artemiidae > Artemia > Artemia sp. Qi Xiang Cuo. Next base: position 96,881,225 of record NC_142794.1, on the reverse strand, counting down.
GTTAAGATTTTCCATATTATTTTTGAGATTTAATTTCACATCCGCCGTGAATTTTTACATATAAACGTACCATTAGGTTGTTTGGTTATAGTTACCAATAGTTGGCTATTAGTTCATATATTACTCGAGTAAGAAACAGTTTATGTCTCGAGCAACAAATACACAAATAAGCGAGCGTGCAGCACGTAATTACTCTGGTATCATATTTTTTATGTGTAGGCCTAAAATAATTATAATCTGCACTAAGACAAAATATTTCATATAATTAGACGCTTCTGCACTGGTAATTTCTTGTTTTCGATAATATCCATCTTGGTTAGGGCACGGGTCAAATTTTTTCATAGAAAATCCGAGGGAGACCTGAGTCAGTATAGGTAAGATATAACGTGACTGACTTGCGAAAATATTTCACAAAAATTAGAGCACAATATATGTCATAGATAAACCAATGAAATTAAAGAACATATTTGTCACCGAACTATAGAACGGTGATCTCTCTGTTATTGTATACGTCATAGATATAATATAATGATATTAAAACGCTTTTTTTTCTCGGAGCTATAAGAAAGTAAACTCACTGTTTCTCTTACAAAGTGTTCTGATCCAAAAAACGAAAACTTAGCTCACTGAAGTTTCTATTCAACCTTTAAGTATTGTTTTGATTGGCCCTGATTGGCATAAAAATACTAATTTCTTACACTTGAAGGACTGAAAAATATCCCTTCCTACGTTCGTTTAAAAAAATTACAAAAAACAATCATGGGCCTTGAGTTCCTACCCAGGCTTCCCACAAGACTTGGTCAGTCAATTTAGATTTGATTACATAACCAAATAATGAGTAGGGGATCATTTCCATAGTTCATTTGTAGAATATAAGTTGAATTCCATAGAGGAGTATGAATTCGAAGTATGAACATCACCAATTCACATTAGAATAGATGATATTGACTTCGAGAACACGACCTCCCCTCTTCAAGATATAAGTTCTGTTATTGACATCAACAACTGGGTGCATTATAGGTAATCCAACTGATTAATTTTTATCCAAATGGGCATAGTTGATTTTCATAAGGGATTTGAAATTTGTCTTTACATTAATTATGGATATTTCAATCTGTCAGGTTTTTTAACCGTTCTACCTGACTGTTTCGCTATTTTATCCGCTGTTTATTGCGGTTTTTTCTTTTTCGGGTTGTCTAGCGAAATAAGGTCAAATTTTTTGTATTGTTTTTTCAAAAATTCTTGCCCTTTTAATATAGTTTTTTTCCAGTGTGCGGCTGCTGAGGTCGGCCTAGATTTCCCTATTTCTTTAGCTACTATTTGGTCTGATTCACCATCAGACTCTTCTGAATTGGTTTCCGACGACTCCGGATTAGAAATTTTAGAGGTGGCACTCTTTGAGGTGTCACCTGCCCTTCCTTCGTAAATTTCGACTCTTCTGGAAGTAGAATGTTTATTCTCTAAGTCCTCGCCTTGAGTTCTCAACTCAGGGGATTTGAAAGATTCTTGAGAGCTTTGGGAGGAATCAATAGTTTTTGCGGGGTTCCTCCATTGTTTGAAGGCCATGTCTTCAGGGGGATGGGGCATTCTTTGCACAAAGGTTTCCCTCCATGAAGCCCACTTTTTAGGTTTGACTTTGGACACTGTTATACCATTATGTTGACCTTGCTGGTAATCCTTGGGAGTTTTATTCTCGGGCGATGTACTTTGACTAGTTTTTATGGGAAATTTTATTAAGTCCATAGCGTCTCGCAGTCTTGCTTTCATTAACACATTGAGATGAGTTCGGTTGACAGTGAGGCAGGGTGTCTCTACAGCTCGGTTTGATTATTCATGCCCAGAATAGATACTGTCTCGGGGGCTCGCAGTTGACACAAACTCATCAGGTCCTAGGGTTTTGGGCGATGGGGTCTAGATTCTATCGGGGGACAATTGGGTTTTTGGAGATATTGTATAATCTAAATCTCCTGCGTTTGCCGATGAATAACTTTTTGGGCTTTTTGGCGTTCTTATTCTTACTGGTGTTAGGGATTTTTTCTCTGGAATAACTATATTTTCCATAGCCAAAAATTCTTCAAAGTTTTGTTCATCACTTTCATTTTCAAAATAATCTTGTTTAAAATTAATGGGTTTTAGTTCTGCCAGTCTTGACCTAGGGGGCTCATTTTCCGAATCTGACGAATCAGTAGAAGAGGGATGTGACATCCATCTCTCTGGAAATTTGGCTGTTTTTATTCGGATAACATGTGCCTTGTAAGTTTTTCCACTATCGGGGTTCTCCATTTTAAAGGTATATTCATTATCGTATTTTTTGACTATTCTGTACGGCCCAGAATATTTGTTGGAAAGTTTTTTTCCTTCCGTTTTTGCCTCGTTCTTTAGGTAAACGAAGTCTCCTACTTTGAAATCTATATTCCCCTTAACTTTGGGTTGGTTTCTTAGCTCTTGGTTTATTTTACATTTTTCCAACTCTTGCCTAACTATTTTATAAGTTTTCCTCATCCTATTTATGAATTCTTGTTTATAATCTTCTGAGTCGTGATAATATTGCCGAGATTCAATAATCTCATCAAACGGGATTCTAAAATCTCGACCAAAAAGTAAATAAAATGGATTTTCTCTGGTTGTTTCGGAATAAGCAGTGTTGATTACGTTGGTTAAATAAGGTAAGAATTTATCCCAGTCGCTCCTGTTGTCTTTAGTATAAATACTTATAACGTTCGACATTATTTTATGTCTGTTTTCTATTTTTCCATTAGCTTTTGGATGGTACGGAGCTGTCACCATTTTATCTATATTAAGGAAACTCCTTAAATATTTTGTTACTTTTGCAATAAAATTGCTCCTGTTGTTGCTTAAAATTTTATTAGGAATTCAAAATTGTAAAAATAATTTAGCTAATGCCTTACTTGTGGCATAATCACCTTGATTTTTTAATGCTTTTTCAAAAGTAAATCCGTAAAAATGATCTACAACAGAAATAATACACGTATGGCCTCTGCTAGAAACAGGTATGCCTCCACTTGTCCCGTATAGGTCGAATGAGATAATATCAAAGGAGTACTTTGCTACTGGGACCCTTCCCATTGGAGGATTTGGATAAGCTGGGGTTATTTTTCTCAAATTACATGCTTCGCATGTACTTACAAAGTCTTTAAGTTTTGTCAGTGCCGATTGTACGTAAAAGTATTGTTTTAAGTTATGGAACGTTTTCATAACTCCTAAATGTCCACCTGTGTCCGAATGAAAATATTCAAATGCAGGCCCTATCAAGTTTTGTGGTAATACAGGTATTATCGAGGTTTGCTTTCTATTTGTCTCAGCAGTCGCAATCATACACAGTATTTCTTCATCAAGGTCATAGTAAAAATTATCTATCTATTGTTTAATATTATTGTATTGATCATGTAAAGTCTTATTGTTCGAGAAATATTTAATGGGTGCTGCCCATATTTTGTCCTTTTTTTGATTCCTTCTTATTTTTTCAAAAGATAAAAGATACTCGATCATTGTCTTTTCTTTTACTGAGTCTTTTACTTTGTTTTTCTTGTATCCTTGTTTGCTTTTAGTATTGATAGCATTAATTTCATTTTCTTCAGTTTCCGATCGACCATTTTCTGGATATCTACTCAAAAAGTCGCAAGCTGCGTTTTGTTTTCCCTTTAAATGTTCAAATTCATAGTCTAGGTTTTGTATTTTCATGATTCATCTAGGTAGAATTTCCCTGGGATTGTTAAATAGGCATAAGTACTGAAAAAGTGAGTTGTAAGCTAGTAATATAAATTTTAGCAAGATTAAAAAATGTTGTTTGGTTTCCAAGTTGCATATAATAAATAGCAAGTCTAATAGATTTTTAAACTGGCTATTGTCGAACATCATCAAAGCTTTACTCGAATAGAATATAACTTTGTTACTTTTTGTGGGCGTTCCCTTTAAAGGGTTGGGATTTTCTGCTGGTATTGTGTGCGAAAGAGTAGCACCAATGCCCTTCGAGCTAGCATCAGTGGTAACGATGAATTGTCCGTTTTCGAAATCAGGGAGTGATAAAATTGGTTCAGAAGTGAGCGCCTTTTTGAGTTGGTCTAGGGAAGTTTGAGCTTCCTGGGACCAGGTAACATTATGGGAGTGTCCTTTGGTTAATTCCGTGAGGAGTTTTGCAATTTGGGAATAATTGCGTACAAATTTTCTAAAGTAGCCAGTAAGTCCTAATATTCCCCTTAATTCTTTCATAGTTCTGGGGGGCTTGAGGTTCTCAACACATTTTATTTTATCAGGGTCTGGGGATATCTTTCCCTGGGTCACTACTACTCCTAAAAATTTAATTTTAGATTGAAATAAATTTACTTTCTCGGGCCGGCATTTTAAATTGCCTTGACTGAACTTCTCGAACACCTTAGCTAAAGTTGCTAAGTGTTGCTCAGTGTTTTCTCCCATGCATATAATATCATCAACAAAATGAATTATATTCCTTAATCCTCTCAACAGGTGCAATAGGGGTCTACATAACGCGCTTGAACTTGTTTTAAGCCCAAATGGTACCCTTAAGTATTCATAAGATCCATATTCGGATGCTGTAAATGCAGTTTTATGGACATCCTTTTCAGCTATTTTCACTTGGTGGTAGCATTGGGTAAGATCCAAAGAAGTAAAAATTTTGTTTTTGATTGAAATTGAGTCAAGAATTTCGTCTATTCTTGGTAGAGGAAATTTATAGCTAACTACTTGTTTGTTGAGAGCCCTATAATCTACTACGAGTCTAAGATCTCCATTCTTTTTTGGTACTAAGATTCCTGGTGCACTATACGGACTTATACTTGGGCGTATAATTTCGTTTTTTTCTAATTCATGGATTTCATTTTTTAACCACTCTTTGTGCTTAGATGGCACACGGTATGGCTGTTTTGCTACGGGGTTACCAGTCATTAAAAATGAATTCTGATAAAATTGAATCAGCCCAATATAATCTTCAGATGCAGAAAAAAAATCCTTAAAATTACATAATAATTCGCATAATTTTTGCTTAAGTTCCATATCCGTAATATGATACATTTTAAATTTGTTTAAAAATTGCGATTTAGTCAAAGGATATTCGTTATTTGAAGTTTTAATACCGTTAACCAGGTTTCTTTTAGAATTTTTACATGTATTTAAATCATTTTCCGTTAAAACCTCGATTTGGACTAAACAAGTCCCCTTTTTAATTGTAATTGTATCGTTTTCATGGTTATTGGTTACCCAAATAAAACCTTCCCCTTTGTCATAAGATATAATCTGTATCTCGCATAACAGATTTTCGGGTATTTCAGACGGTGTCGCAAACCATATTTCTGATTTGCTAATTACTGGCTCGATCATTTGTGATATTTGAATTTTTTGCATCGTTTTGGGAGGGACTTTTGTTTTCCTTATCGCAAATCCGTAATATTTCTTTTCATTTTCATTGTTTATTAGATTCATGCTGGCGCTATGCTGCGCCATTGCGGAATCTTGTGGCGTCACGTTGGGTTTTACTATATTTTTCCACAATTCCACTATTTTCTTAATTTCATTTGATCTATACTGTCGCATATCTCCTATTTTCATTTTCGCAGATTAAATACTGTTATTATTTAAATTTACTTCATTTCTGAGATATCTCTTAGGATAATTGAATAAATTCTCAATTAAGCTCTGTCTTGCCGAGACATGTGGCTCAAAATACTTCGACATTATACCATTAGAAATTTTATTTACTGTTATGTTATCTTCGTAACCTCTGTTACGATTTCTTAAGGTAGAAATTTTTTCCCCCACCTTAGCTGGGTATAAAAGTTTCTCATTGGCTACGCCTAATATTATTCTATTAGATCTTAGAAAATTTGCCCCTATAATAGCTTCATATGGGAGATTCTCACATATAATGAAATTTGTCGTGAAGGTTCTGTTGTCTCTTTTTACGTTTAGGCAAATTGACCCTTTTGCATTTAATTTATGGCCTGTAACACTTGTTAAATTGGGATTATTAGGGTTCTTTTGTCGCCTAATGTGCAGAGGTAACGTATTAAATACGCAAGAGTTTATGATATTTACAGTAGCTCCAC